>NC_069506.1:129366830-129626830 GCF_027579735.1 Bombina bombina
CTTTAAAATATCAAAATGATCTCAAACACATTATAGATGAAGGTGTAGACGAAGGGAGTTTAGATTTAACTACTGCTGAATATCTATTTGTAGATTACCCTAAAACCCCACTGTTTCATCACTTTCCCAAAACACATAAAAGTCTTGAGAATGTGCAAGGGCGCCCTATCGTGAGTGGGGTGGACTCTCTTTTAGGAAATTTGTCCGAATGGTTAGATACAATTTTACAACCACTTGTTATGTCTCTTCCCTCATATCTGAGAGACACAAAACATGTATTAAATCCGATTGGTCAATGGAATTGGACTAAAAACTCTGGCTGGCTAACAATAGACGCTGTATCATTATACTCGAGTATTCCTCATGACAAGGGAATAGAAGCTATAAGCTTCTTCCTAGACGATTTTACAGATTATGATAATATATTTAAATCATTTGTTATCAAAGTGGTTAGATTCCTATTGACACATAATCTTTTTAAATTTGAGGGAGTATATTATCTCCAAAGATGTGGCACTGCCATGGGTGCAAAATTTGCACCTTCTTTTGCAAACTTGTTTCTTGGATGGTGGGAATTTTGCCACATCTTTAGAGATAGTAACTCTTATAAAAGACATGTCTCTTTATACAAGAGATACATAGACAATTTACTATTCACATGGACAGGAGAAGACAAAGATATACCTTTATTTATAGAATACCTGAATAGGAATGACCTTGGGTTAAAATTTACATTTGAGTATAATTCAAAATCCATAAATTATTTAGATCTGACTTTAATAGGCACAGAGAAAGGAACTATTGAGTCTACAGTTTAAAGAAAACCTATTTCAGGAAATTCATTGCTATTTGGTTCAAGCTGTCATCCTAAACATGTTCCTTATGCCATTGCTAAAGGAGAATATATTCAGATCCCTCAGACTTTCTCATGAAATCTAAAGACTTAGAACAACGTCTTAAAACCAGGAAATATCAAATACAAGCAATAAGTAAAGCTAAGTATTCCGTTAGTAATAGAACTAGAGAAAGTTTACTCACTACTGAGACAAAGAATAAAAATCACTTTGAAGTAGTTACATTTGTAACAGCACACAGTGTGCAATATCCCCAAATTTGTCAAATTGTCAAGAAACATTTCTCTATATTATCAGCAGATGATAAATTAGTTGATACAGTGAAGAAAGGCCTTAGATGCTCATATAAAAAAAGTCCAACTCCTGGTTCATCCTTAGCCCCTACTCAACTCAAACCCAGTTATAATCCTAGTGGTTCATTGCTCACACATATTGGGATGTATAAATGTGGTCATCAAAAATGCAAACCATGCGAATATGTAAAAGTAACAAAAAACTTTAGAAGCATGAAGACAAAAAAAAGTTATGACATTGGTGCATGCATCAACTGCACAACAAATTATGTCATTTATTTAATAGAATGTACAGAATTTAAAGTCCAATGTGTAGTACTCACTTCAAGAGATATAAATACAAGGATTATTGAACATTTTTCCTCTTTCACTACAAAAAGATCAACCACCCCTCTAGTCTAACATTTTGGCAATTTTCACAAAGGAAGTTTAAAAAGTTTCTCCTGCTGTGGAATAGAAAAAATTGCAAGGCCTCAGAGAGGAGGGAATATTGATCAAATACTAGCCAAAAGAGAGGCATTTTGGATTTTTACACTGGGGACACAAATAACCATAGGATTGAATTCAAAATATGACGTTATGAACCATTGGGAATGAAATACAGCCGTACATTATTTGTGTCTTAGCTGTAATCTAATTGATACATTATTCATATGTAGTCTTCACTTTAGGATTTATTGTAAGTGTATCCTTTTGATGAGTATGCATTAAGAAATTTAAGATAATATTATCAATGAACGATCAATCTAGCTATTTATATTAGTTCTATTTCTACTCACATTAACATTATGAGGGAGTTCCTCAGATAACTCTATTCTGGCCATATATACATTTACTGGATTCATATAGATATGAATATAGCAAAACGAGCCGACGATATAATAAATAATTCATTTTGATTATTGGCATTTATTCTCATATATATTAGATCACTAGATAAGTATAATATAGATTAATATACATAGAGACACAAATGTGCCATGATATATACTTAGTATAATTTGAAAAGTATAGTGGGTTTCATTTATCTTGTACGAGTTTATATATCTATCCATATTTTTTGTAGGTATTCATAAGTTTATGACTCTTTGTTATTGTATCGATTATATCTGCAATTTCTTGTATACTGTATCAATACCAAATAACCATCTAAATATTCACCTGATGGATGCATATGAATAGTGTATTATATATGTGAATTATAAATTGTTGTGAAATAATATATAATATTTATACTAAGACTACAATGATATAGATGCCATATATGGTATATAATGTATTTCATGAATTCATATGAGAAAGATATGCAGATGTATATTGCAGATTATAGACATAGTAGACATTAATGTGTTAATGTTCATTGTTTAGTCTTTAGGGCTTGTTTTTACTTTTAGCCTATCATGTTCCTAGCTTAGGCTTTTAAATTGGACTATAGCACTACAGGCTGTGACTACGGATCTTGCATTCCAAAACGCGTAAGCTGGTTTGTGCTATGCCCGAGACTGCACTATGTTCTTTTGTTTGCTGACTACCCATGTCCTGTTTTAACGTTTGAAGAAATAAAGACAAGATTTTTATATATATAAGCTGATGGATGAATTCTTTTCAAATTGTTCAAAGTTCCAGTTATCCGGACGCTATATGCTATTACATAGGGATAGGAGCAGGTGTACCGGTATTGCAGTGTTCTGATTTGCCAGAGGGTAGGTCATGCGAGTGTGACGTAAAGGTATGGAAGATCTGGAGCCATGAGGAAACGCTGACAAGCAAAATAGCTGGACAGACCCTGTGAGCCAAACGCTAAGAGTGAGAGAGACGGAGTCCCCACTTACACACGGCACAAGGTAAAGGCTACCAAGGTAATCTTGGTGATAGTGGCAAAAAACTTTAATGATGGATATCTGTTTTAAATGACATAACATCGGAGAACAAATTAGAAATATATGTTACCTTGTTCCCCCTGTGATATCACTGTATGGACACCTTTTGAAATTAAGGACATTATATTTACATTTAAGTATTAGGTCAACCCCTCACTGTTTGAATATGTGTATATACTCATATAAACACATAAATATATATGTATATAATCATATATATTTAAAAATTGCTGCCCATCGCTTCGCGACTTACCCCTTTCTCTGCACTAGGTTCTCATGCCGTGTCAGACAGGATAAGAACGAGGCTCCCATTGGAGCCTATGGAAGCGAGCTTTCATGAGCGCAATGCTTCTGTGCAATGTGAATGCAAGGCCTCATTCGCATTTCACCTAACATTTGTAATACCAGCCCACATTTGCGTGTGATGGTATTACTAAGTGGAGAGCAAATATTGCCCTTGCGAAAGCAATATTTTGCGCTCCACTTGTAATCTGGCTAAATATGTTTACTGCCGTTTAAGAGAGAAGTAGGAATTGATTTAACCTACCAAGCTAAGGCAGAAGTAAAAATAGGGATTTATTCATAGGAATAACAATCATGTTGCAGTCTACTGTTGTTTCTCAAACATCCTCACAAACCCCTTCCTCATAATGAATTTCTTGCTCTGGCTATAACATGAACCACTAGGAATGTATGAACTTAAAGAGATAGTAAAGTCCAAATTAAACTTTCATGATTCAGAAAGGGCATGTCATTTTAAACAAATTTGCTTTGTTCTCTTGGTATTCTTAGTTGAAAGCTAAACCTAGGTAGGCTCATGTGCTAATTTCTTATCCCTTAAAGACCATTTCTTATCTGAATGCATTTGACAGTTTTACACAGCTATAGGGGGCGTTAGTTCATGTGTTTCATATAAATAACATTCTGCTCACGCACGTGGAGTTATTTAAGAGTCAGTACTAATTGCCTGAAATGCAAATCTGTCAAAGATCTGAGATAAGGAGGCAGAATGCAGAGGCTTAGATAGAAGGTTATTACAGAGGTAAAAAAATATATTTATATAACAGTGTTGGTTATGCAAAACTGGGGAATGGTAAATAAAGGGATTATCTATCTTTTTAAACAATAACATTTTTGGTGTTTACTATCCCTTTAATTTCGAGGGCTAAAATGTAAGTAAAAACAGGTGTTTTAATGCGCATTTAGAATTGTGGTCTACAATGGTATCTGTGTGATCCATTGTAAATTTGAGTTATATGTTCCTTTAAATAGAAAGAAATAGAAAGATAGAGAAAAAGAAATAAGAATAGAAAAATTCTAAGTATCAATAATAAAGTAAAGCTTTGAAACAAAGAAAAATACCCATATAAATAATGGAATGATGAAAAATATTATGTATATATTTTTATGTTGTGCATTGGTCTTAAAAATGAGTATAGATTATTCTGTTAGTGTAATGTTGTATTGAAAGGAATATAAATCTTGCTTCACAGCCGTTATGCCTCAAATAAATACTGAAACTTTTCGTTAAATTATAGAGAAATGTGTTTAAGGCAAGACTCAATACATTCCTTCCAATAAACACTACATATTAAATCATATATTGTTATTACAATCCTATAAAAACAATATGCATTGGCCCAATCTTTAGTGCAAATTTCTCTACTGCTGTATTTTTAAACACTGGCACATTGTCATCTTCTAAAAATAATATACATATTTTTATGTTTTCAAATTAATAAAAAGGTAGCTTTATCCAAAACAACATTTCCCATATATCATTGCACTAAAGCTTGAGATATGACACCCTGATCTGTGAGGCATTGAGCTGCAGAGGCATATCTCATATTCATAAGTATTATTGCTGCATATATAAATACGTGAAAAATGACTGCCAATGAAAGCGAACATTCCATTTCTTGTATTTCATCAGGTTTATAACACTCTTTTTAAAAGCCACCAGGGGATAGGCATAAGTTTAAAAAGTGGTTTTATTACAAAAAATGAGTCTTTTACTTTGGAAAATTAATTTGCAAGTAAAAAAGCACACATCATATTGACTTTAATTTTCAACGAACTCAAAGATTTAGTGACCTGTGAGGTAAATATTGACTGAGATCTTGGCTAATGACTACTTGTTAGGTCAATAAATCTCTCAGCAATGATCACTATTTATTTTATGTTCTTTCCTACTGACTTTTTCCCTATACAAACCTACAAAGATATTACTAACAGTTTTTTTTTTTGCCTTTTTTTAAATATTGAAAGTACCCAAGATTTGTTCTCTTGTTCACAAATTATTATTATCAATAACGTCTGTCAAATTATAAGTATTATAGACTAGAGAGACGTAGCCTTTTTTTTCCTTGGAAGATCATTTTGACTTCAATAAAATGCTTATTCTATATAATAGCAATTTCTTTTTGCTTTGTATGACAAGTTTCCAATAAAAAAAAAAAAAAAAAAAGCTTTTTAAGCAGAAATAGTAATTGTTTTCATTTATGTATTTGCAACATGTCCAATAATACAAGACATCAAGGTAAGGTCTATTACTGTGCACTATTTACAGATCTTGTGCTTTATAATAAAGTCACTATGAAAAAAACTAGCAACATAAGATTTCTCTTAGTGGATCCATTTTACAGTCATGAACTTACCCCCTATTATTTAGTAACATTTTGCTATATTACAGCTCATGACAGTGACATATACCAGGAAACTTCTGGCCCACACCACTTTATATACACTTTACATACTGTAGGTATTAGTATTATAGCCCTTTAGCTATAACTATGACCTTCCAAACTGTTGTGCCACTGACCTAGTTCCCACAACAATTAACCAGAACTGTTACCCAATGCCCATTCAACACCTGGTTCCCCAACAACTACTAATCCAAATTGTGACCCAATTCCCTTTCAACACCAAAGAACCCCCCCACTCAACACCTACTGCAAAATCCCACCTTGCAAATCCCCACTACAAAACACCCCTACTGAACTAAATCCCCTTCTTGACTCCTCTATTACAAATACCACTGCAATGGGACAGAGAGTTTAATTTGTCATACTTACACCGTGCAATTGTATAACCTTAGTAGCAGACTCACTGGTTAAAGGAAAACTAAATGTATTCTCTTTTTTTTAACCCTTCACAAGTGCTGGTCAGTGATGATATGTATCTTCACAATATGTGCCGCCATATTGAAGTTTAAGTATTCTTGTAGCCAGTGACATAACTGGTGCACATTCACAGATCAGTAATATTAATGTCATCTCGACAAGCAGCATAGTGCACTTTAGTTTAGAGCACACAATACAGAACTGGATCAGTACATTTTTGCAGTTGCTGCATTTCTCTATATTTTTCCTAATTGCTTTTTTTATATTTGTTTTAAACTGTGTGAAAACTGCAAACATGTAACTTGTTTCTATTGTACAAGCAAATCCAAAGTTTAAGGTACAGATGTAAAATATCTAGCAACACCACTGATCTGTGAAGGTGCTTCTGTCACAGGATGCAAGAATACGTACGTACCAAGATGGCCGCACCCAGTATAAAGAAGCATGGTTCTACCAACTAGGTTCCGTAAAAGGTTAAAGTAGAGGACAGCATTAAAGAGAGCTGCAAGTACAGGTGGAAAACAATATTAAGGTGAGTAGTAAGTATGCTACTGTAGCTATACCCATTCATATCCCTTTACGTAGTGAATGACGTTAAACACAAATATAAGTAAATATAAGTGAAATCCTGGAGTTTATATGAATATTCATCAAAAAACTTGACACGTGTTGATACAGTGATTTTTTTTTAGTAGGCTCAGGTTCAGTGACTCTGGATAATGTTGAGGCACAATCTTCTTCAGCTGATTGCTCTGCTTGATGATGTGATAATTTTGTCATTGGATTTCACAAGATGTACTTGGTTTGGATGTTTGCTGTATCTTGGTTGTAGGTGGGATAAGGAATATTGTATCTGCAATGCATAAAGAAATAGATACGTAAATAAGAGTTTGCTGTTTATGTCTGTAAAAAGTTAAAGAAAAGCAATATTTTTACTTTATTATTATATATTACCCTACCAGAAATCCTGACTGAGGATGCCTCCTCCATATCCATACCGCCTAGTTGGTTCAACTACAGACTTCTTAGATATTGTCCTGGATTCAATAAAACCCATTGGTGAAATTAGTATTTCATATAATAACTCTTCACAATACTGGAACTCAAAAATTGTGCAATTGAAAGAGATTTGTACCCACCACTCATTGCAGCTGTAAGTTGCCAATTAAGCTCCATTATGTTCAATGAGAGCAACATCTATCTTGTAATTGTTCACTCCTTTTGTGCATAGAGCAGGTTCCTCTGTAAAGGGTACCGGCATCACCAAACACCTCCAAAACCTTACAGAACAAAGGAATTAAAACAGATAAAGGCCTGTAAAATGGTATGATAGTGAACGTAAATCCTGTGATATGATACCTAATATTAAATCTATTCAAATTGTCTAGAATGGGTTAGAAAACAAAGATACAAATCACCTGGACTTCTATACAATGTTTTGCATGACAATTCAGACTGCATGGAATGGGGTCGTTCTGAGCAAACTGATTCCTTTAAAGAAATAGAATATTTTATTTGTACATTTTAATGTTCGTTTAATATTTCTTGATCAATTGATCTTATGTTAAGAACACATGTAAACCCCCTTTCTTTTTCTGGGACTGGTATTTCTCAATCAGTAGCTGATCCATAAAAACTGGCAATTATATATAAAAAAAATTAAATTTGTACTTTCAACACAGTATCCAGTTTTCAACAAGCAAGAAGTACAAATGTTCACTCTTATGAGGCAGCACTTGGCTAGAACACGTGTCACTGGCAAATGCTGCATTTACATATTTCCCTGGCAAGTATGATAAATCCAGCCACCTTCCAGATATCACTCATTCAGGTCAAAATAATATCTGTGTTGCCAATGTCTTGTGGGGGCTACATACTGTTGTTACTCAGAATTCTGCTATTTCAGGAGTGTCAAAAGTACATAAATATGACCACAGTGATTATATATGTCCTGCTCTGGCATTTGATCCAGCAAGTTGTGTTCAGTTGCGGCTTTTTGAAATTTACTTTATTGGCCATTACAGACTAGTTGAAGTGGCCACAGAACATCTCTGCTGAGCAGTTGCTATGAATGAAACCGTTAAAAGCAAACCTGAAAAAACGTTAACTTTTTTTTTAATGCACCACTTATTAGAAAAATATACCTAGTCATCCTTTATTGAAAATCATATAGAAAATATTTTATTTCTGAGCTACATCTATCAGCAGAAATACCTTAGCCATTCTTTAAAAGGGCACACATTGCTTAAGGGAACACAGGAACAGAGAGAATATTTGAAGAATGCCATTTCACATGCAGTATTGCATTATATTAGGTATTATTCTAAAAGAAAAAGGAAAGGGAGACAAATCTGTTGTTTTTTTTAGGAAAGTACAAGCAACAATGGTAGTTTTAAGAAACACAAACAGACTTTGAGGCAGAAATGTTTTGAATCGAACAAAAAAGCATTTAAAGGGGCAGTCTACACCAGAATTTTTATTGTTTAAAAAAATAAATAATCCCTTTATTACCCATTCCCCAGTTTTGCATAACCAACACGGTTATATTAATATGTTTTTTTCCTCTGTTATTACATTGTTTCTAAGCCTCTGCAGACTGCCCCCTTATCTCAGTTCTTTTGAGAGATGCATTTTAGCCAATCAGTTCGGACTCATAAATAACTCCACAGTAGTGGGCACAATGCTATCTATATGACACACATGAACTAACAGTAACTAACTGCGAGAAACTGTCAAAATGTACTGAGATAAGAGGCAGATCAACAGCTTAGAAATTAGCATATTAGCATACCTAGGTTTAGCTTTTCACAAAGAGTACCAAGGGACCAAAGCAAATTTGATGCTAAAAAGTAAATAATAAAGTTGTTTAAAATGACATGCCTTATTGGAATCATGAAAGTTTCATGTCCCTTTAATTAGTCATCATAAGGTTTGTTCAGAAAAGAAGTTAGTTGAAGACAGATATATTAACTTTATATTATCAAGTTACACTATACTTATCAACTGGAGCCTGGATAATAGCAGGCCTGAGTGTGAGGATGCAGGTAAAGCAGCAGACCGATTATATATGTTCTCCACTAAACTGTAAAGTAGAGTAACTTAAAGCAGTTACTTTAGCTTTGTGTAATACAATGGCAAACAGAGCAACTGGAACAAGAAGTAATTTCTCAGCAAGCAACACAAATGTAGTAAACTTGTATTCATGCAGCAAGAGGTAAGCTTACACAATATACCCAGCCTTGCATTCAGACAGGATAATAAAATATAATTAAGGTTGCAAGAAGTAAACTTATAACTGTACACAATAAAATCTGTAAAACAGATTATATATCAGAATTCAGAGAGCAAATAGGGATAAAGTTACCAGAACTCAGATAAATGCAAGCAGAATCATACACTGATATTCAAGCATAAGACGAGTCATGATCTAAAGTTTGATAAATAGACAATAAGTGGTAATACATAGAAGTCAGCGGAAATTATATTCCCACCTGGAGCAAGGACAGACTAACTAAAAACTTTGAGACCGAATTATCAAGCCGTCAACTATGTTGCATTCACCGGTACCAATATGCTCACCTTACATCGCCTAACATCAAGGCCACGGACCTGAATACGTTCTCCTTATTTATAAAAAAAGCTGTCAAAAAGCCGCGCACCAACTACGGGGTGATGAGCAGTGGACTGTTGTTAACTAACAGTCATTGAACTCGCTGCTATTCGGCTTTTTACCAACTTTATTTATACCCTGTCACTAAACACCGCCGCTATACTAAAATGTTTAACCCCCATCCCGCTGCTCCCGGAGCCCACCGCAACTCTAATAAAGTTATTAACCCCTATTCCTCCTCTACCAGAGCCCACCGCAACTCTAATAAAGCTATTAACCCCTATCCCTCCACTCCCGGAGCCCACCGCAACTGTAATAAAATTATTAACCCCTATCCCCGCTCCCAGAGCCCATCGCAACTCTAATAATGTTATTAACCCCTATCCCCCCGCTACCGGATCCCTCCGCAACTAAATAAATGTATTAACCCCTAAACCCCTGGCCTCCCACATCACTACCACTTACTAAACCTATTAACCCCTAAACCGCCACCCCCCTACAAAGCCATAAACTAAATTAAGCTATCAACCCCTAAACCTAACAACCCGCTAACATTACATTAAATATTAACTCATCCCTATCTTATAAAAATTCAAACTTACTTTTAGAATTAAAATAAACTATATGAAACTACTAATTAACCTACCCTAACTATTATATTAAAATTACATTAAACTGACAATTAAATTAACTATATTACATATTTAAAAACCTAACCCTACTCAAGTTATTTAAATCTTCTATTAAAAATTACTAAGTTACAAAAAAATAACAACTAAGTTACACAAAATAAAAAACACTAAGGCCTAGATTTAGAGTTCGGCGGTAGCCGTCAAAACCAGCGTTAGAGGCACCTAACGCTGGTTTTGGCCGCCCGCTGGTATTTGGAGTCAGTGATTAAAGGGTCTAACGCTCACTTTGCAGCCGCGACTTTTCCATACCGCAGATCCCCCTACGCCATTTGCGTAGCCTATCTTTTCAATGGGATCTTTCTAACGCCGGTATTTAGAGTCGTTTCTGCAGTGAGCGTTAGAGCTCTAACGACAAGATTCCAGCCGCCTGAAAATAGCAGGAGTTAAGAGCTTTCTGGCTAACGCCGGTTTATAAAGCTCTTAACTACTGTACCCTAAAGTACACTAACACCCATAAACTACCTATGTACCCCTAAACCGAGCTCCCCCCACATCGCCGCCACTCGATTAAAAATTTTAACCCCTAATCTGCCGACCGCCACCTACGTTATACTTATGTACCCCTAATCTGCTGCCCCTAACACCGCCGACCCCTGTATTACATTTATTAACCCCTAATCTGCCGCCCCCGCTATCGCTGACCCCTGCATTACACTTTTAACCCCTAATCTGCCGCTCCGTAAACCGCCGCAACCTACGTTATCCCTATGTACCCCTAATCTGCTGCCCTAACATCGCCGACCCCTATGTTATATTTATTAACCCCTAATCTGCCCCCCACAACGTCGCCGACACCTACCTACACTTATTAACCCCTAATCTGCCGAGCGGACCTGAGCGCTACTATAATAAAGTTATTAACCCCTAATCCGCCTCACTAACCCTATCATAAATGGTATTAACCCCTAATCTGCCCTCCCTAACATCGCCGACACCTACCTTCAATTATTAACCCCTAATCTTCCGATCGGAGCTCACCGCTATTCTAATAAATGTATTAACCCCTAAAGCTAAGTCTAACCCTAACACTAACACCCCCTAACTTAAATATAATTTACATATAACGAAATAAATTAACTCTTATTAAATAAATTAATCCTATTTAAAGCTAAATACTTACCTGTAAAATAAACCCTAATATAGCTACAATATAAATTATAATTATATTATAGCTATTTTAGGATTAATATTTATTTTACAGGCAACTTTGTATTTATTTTAACTAGGTACAATAGCTATTAAATAGTTAAGAACTATTTAATAGTTACCTAGTTAAAATAATTACAAATTTACCTGTAAAATAAATCCTAACCTAAGATATAATTAAACCTAACACTACCCTATCAATAAAATAATTAAATAAACTACCTACAATTACCTACAATTAACCTAACACTACACTATCAATAAATTCAATAAACACAATTGCTACAAATAAATACAATTAAATAAACTAGCTAAAGTACAAAAAATAAAAAAGAACTAAGTTATAGAAAATAAAAAAATATTTACAAACATAAGAAAAATATTACAACAATTTTAAACTAATTACACCTACTCTAAGCCCCCTAATAAAATAACAAAGCCCCCCAAAATAAAAAATTCCCTACCCTATTCTAAATTAAAAAAGTTACAAGCTCTTTTACCTTACCAGCCCTGAACAGGGCCCTTTGCGGGGCATGCCCCAAGAAGTTCAGCTCTTTTGCCTGTAAAAAAAAACATACAATACCCCCCCCCCAACATTACAACCCACCACCCACATACCCCTAATCTAACCCAAACCCCCCTTAAATAAACCTAACACTAATCCCCTGAAGATCTTCCTACCTTGTCTTCACCATCCAGGTATCACCGATCGGTCCTGGCTCCGATATCTTCATCCAACCCAAGCGGGGGCTAGACATCCACTGAAGAAGTCCAGAAGAGGGTCCAAAGTCTTCCTCCTATCCGGCAAGAAGAGGACATCCGGACCGGCAAACATCTTCTCCAAGCGGCATCTTCGATCTTCTTCCATCCGGTGCGGAGCGGGTCCATCTTGAAGCAGGCGACGCGGATCCATCCTCTTCTTCCGATGTCTCCCGACGAATGACGGTTCCTTTAAGGGACGTCATCCAAGATGGCGTCCCTCGAATTCCGATTGGCTGATAGGATTCTATCAGCCAATCGGAATTAAGGTAGGAATTTTCTGATTGGCTGATGGAATCAGCCAATCAGAATCTAGTTCAATCCGATTGGCCGATCCAATCCATCAGCCAATCAGAAAATTCCTACCTTAATTCCGTTTGGCTGATAGAATCCTATCAGCCAATCGGAATTCGAGGGACGCCATCTTGGATGACGTCCCTTAAAGGAACCGTCATTCGTCGGGAGACATCGGAAGAAGAGGATGGATCCGCGTCGCCTGCTTCAAGATGGACCCGCTCCGCACCGGATGGAAGAAGATCGAAGATGCCGCTTGGAGAAGATGTTTGCCGGTCCGGATGTCCTCTTCTTGCCGGATAGGAGGAAGACTTTGGACCCTCTTCTGGACTTCTTCAGTGGATGTCTAGCCCCCGCTTGGGTTGGATGAAGATATCGGAGCCAGGACCGATCGGTGATACCTGGATGGTGAAGACAAGGTAGGAAGATCTTCAGGGGATTAGTGTTAGGTTTATTTAAGGGGGGTTTGGGTTAGATTAGGGGTATGTGGGTGGTGGGTTGTAATGTTGGGGGGGGTATTGTATGTTTTTTTTTACAGGCAAAAGAGCTGAACTTCTTGGGGCATGCCCCGCAAAGGGCCCTGTTCAGGGCTGGTAAGGTAAAAGAGCTTGTAACTTTTTTAATTTAGAATAGGGTAGGGATTTTTTTATTTTGGGGGGCTTTGTTATTTTATTAGGGGATTAGAGTAGGTGTAATTAGTTTAAAATTGTTGTAATATTTTTCTTATGTTTGTAAATATTTTTTTATTTTCTGTAACTTAGTTCTTTTTTATTTTTTGTACTTTAGCTAGTTTATTTAATTGTATTTATTTGTAGCAATTGTGTTTATTGAATTTATTGATAGTGTAGTGTTAGGTTAATTGTAGGTAATTGTAGGTAGTTTATTTAATTATTTTATTGATAGGGTAGTGTTAGGTTTAATTATATCTTAGGTTAGGATTTATTTTACAGGTAAATTTGTAATTATTTTAACTAGGTAACTATTAAATAGTTCTTAACTATTTAATAGCTATTGTACCTGGTTAAAATAAATACCAAGTTGCCTGTAAAATAAATATTAATCCTAAAATAGCTATAATATAATTATAATTTATATTGTAGCTATATTAGGATTTATTTTACAGGTAAGTATTTAGCTTTAAATAGGATTAATTTATTTAATAAGAGTTAATTTATTTCGTTATATGTAAATTATATTTAAGTTAGGGGGGTGTTAGTGTTAGGGTTAGACTTAGCTTTAGGGGTTAATACATTTATTAGAATAGCGGTGAGCTCCGATCGGAAGATTAGGGGTTAATAATTGAAGGTAGGTGTCGGCGATGTTAGGGAGGGCAGATTAGGGGTTAAGACCATTTATGATAGGGTTAGTGAGGCGGATTAGGGGTTAATAACTTTATTATAGTAGCGCTCAGGTCCGCTCGGCAGATTAGGGGTTAATAAGTGTAGGTAGGTGTCGGCGACGTTGTGGGGGGCAGATTAGGGGTTAATAAATATAACATAGGGGTCGGCGATGTTAGGGCAGCAGATTAGGGGTACATAGGGATAACGTAGGTTGCGGCGGTTTACGGAGCGGCAGATTAGGGGTTAAAAGTGTAATGCAGGGGTCAGCGATAGCGGGGGCGGCAGATTAGGGGTTAATAAGTGTAAGGTTAGGGGTGTTTAGACTCGGGGTACATGTTAGAGTGTTAGGTGCAGACGTAGGAAGTGTTTTCCCATAGGAAACAATGGGGCTGCGTTAGGAGCTGAACGCTGCTTTTTTGCAGGTGTTAGGTTTTTTTTCAGCTCAAACAGTCCCATTGTTTCCTATGGGGGAATCATGCACGAGCACGTTTTTGATGCCGGCCGCGTCCGTAAGCAACTCTGGTATCGAGAGTTGCATTTGCGGTAAAAATGCCCTACGCTCCTTTTTTGGAGCCTAACGCAGCATTTGTTTTAACTCTCGATACCGGAGTTAAATTTATGGTGCGGCCAGAAAAAAGCCCGCGGAGCGTTAACAGCCCTTTTACCGCCGAACTCTAAATCTAGGCCTAAGTTACACAAAATAAAAAATAAATTATCAAATATTTAAACTAATTACACCTAATCTAATAGCCCTATCAAAATAAAAAGCCCCCCCCCCCGAAATAAAAAAAACCCCTAGCCTATACTAAACTACCAATGGCCCTTAAAAGGGCCTTTTGCGGGGCATTGTCCCAAATAAATCAGCTCTTTTACCTGTAAAAAATATAAATACCCCACCAACAGTAAAACCCACCACCCACACAACCAACACCCCCAAATAAAAACCTATCTAGAAAACCTAAGCTCCCCATTGCACTGAAAAGGGCATTTGTATGGGCATTGCCCTTAAAAGGGCATTCAGCTCTTTTACTGCCCAAAGTCCCTAACCTAAAATTAAAACCAACCCAATAAACCCTTAAAAAACATAACACTAACCCCTGAAGATCCACTTACAGTTTTTGAAGACCGGACATCCATCCTCATCCAAGCGGCAGAAGTCCTCAGCGAAGCTGGCAGAAGTCTTCATCCAAGTGGTCCGAAGTCTTCATCCAAGCAGGCAGAATTCTTCATCCAGACGACACCTTCTATCTTCATCCATCCGGCGCAGAGCGGCTCCATCTTCAAGACATCCGGTGAGGAGCATCCTCTTCTTACAATGTCTATTGAAGAATGAAGTTTGCTTTAAATGACGTCATCCAAGATTCAATGCGAGCTCAAATTTATTGGCTGATTGGATCAGCCAATAGGATGAAAGCTCAATCCTATTGGCTGATTGCATCAGCCAATAGGATTTTTCCCCTTTAATTCCAATTGGCTGAGAGAATTCTATCAGCCATCGGAATGTAAGAGACGCCATCTTGGATGACATCACTTAAAGGAAACTTCATTCTTCAAGAGACGTCATAAGACGAGGATGCTCCGCGCCGGATGTCTTGAAGATGGAGCCGTTCCGCGTCGGATGGATGAAGATAGAAGATGCCGTCTGGATGAAGACATCTGCCTGCTTGGATCATAGCTTAATTTATTTTATGGCGATGTGCGGGGCTGGTGGTTTAGGGGTTTAAGGGTCTCCCTCTTGCTTTTACTAACTGCTGGTGACATCTCCCCTAATCCTGGTCCCCAATAACTGCCTAGCTGTGCACATCCATTTGTACCATCTGACAGACTCAAAAAACAAAACTCTGACAACCTTACTCACATTCCTCTTGCATCAAAAGCCACTACCCCTTTCACTTGTGCACTCTGGAACTCTCGCTCTGTTTGCAACAAACTCACTTCTATACATGACCTCTTTATCTCCCACTCCCTCAACCTTCTGGCCCTAACAGAAACCTGGCTCTCTCCCCTAGACATAGCATCCACTGCTGCTCTTTCACATGGAGGTCTCCACTTCAGCCACACTCCTAAGTCTGGTAATAGACAAGGAGATGGTGTAGGTATTTTACTTTCCTCTCGTTGCACCTTTCAACAAATACATCCCAACTCTTCCCTCACATTTTCCTAATTTGAAACCCACATGATTCGCTTATTCTCTCCTCTTTCTATACGTGTTGCAGTCATATACCGTCCTTGTGGCTCCTCAACTCAATTTATAGATCACTTGGCTGCCTGGCTACCTTATTTCCTTTCCTCAGACACCCCTTCCAGCGGTTTGTAGATCACCTTCTTAAGAGCTGACTACAACAGTGCAACTCTTGGCAGGGCCCTCTACCCTATAATTGTTTTGTTGTACTCCCTCTTTGTTTATAGCACTGCAGAATCTGTTGGCGCTTTACAAATAACTGATAATAATAATAATAATACCAACGACCTACTTACAGAAAAATCAAAAGGCCACTTCTCTCTGCTTATCCTCCTTGATCTGTCTGCAGTCTTTGACACTGTTGACCACCCTCTTTTGCTCAAAACCCTCCAATACTTCAGCATCTGTGACACAGCCCTCTCGTGGCTCTCTTCCTACCTGTCAAACCATACCTTTAGTGTAGCCTTCTCTGGGGCCTCCTCTGCCCCATCAACACTTTCTGTCGGAGTACCGCAAGGCTCTTTCCTCGGTCCCCTTCTCTTCTCAATCTACACATCATCACTAGGTTCCCTAATAAAGTCCCATGGTTTACATTATCATTTGTATGCCAACGACACCCATATCTACTTCTCTGCACCAGACCTATCTCCTTCCTTGCTAACCCGTGTCACTAACTGTCTTTCTCACATCTCACACTGGATGTCCTCTCACTACCTCAAGCTAAATCTCTCCAAAACTGAGCTCCTTATTTTCCCCTCCTTCTTCAAAACTCTCCACCCCCAATCTCTCTATAACTGTCAACAACTCCATCATTACCCCTACCCCGCATGCCCGATGTCTCTGGGTCACATTTGACTCAGATCTTTCTTTCACTCCTCACATTCAGTCATTGGCTAAAGCCTGCCGCTTCCACCTTAAACACATCTCTAAAATTAGACACTTCCTTACACAAGACACAACTAAGATTTTAATCCACTCTCTCATTCTTTCCCGCCTCGATTACTGCAACTCTGTCCTCTCTGGTCTCCCCACCTGCCGCCTAGCTCATTTACAATCCATAATGAATGCCTCTGCCAGACTCATCTTCCTTACATGTCACTCATCATCTGCTGCACCTCTCTGCCAATCCCTTCACTGGTTTCCTCTTGCCTCTAGGATCAAACACAAAATTCTCATTCTGACATACAAAGCCCTCAACTGCACTGCCCCCCCCCCATATCTCAGACCTTGTCTCCAGATACTCTCCCTCCCATCCCCTTCACTCTGCTCAGGACCTCCTACTCTCCTCCTCTCTTGTCACCTCATCACACTCCCGTTTACAGGACTTCTCCAGACTGGCTCCCATCTTGTGGAACTCTCTGCCTCATTCCACAAGACTCTCTTCTAGTTTTAAAAGCTTCAAGTGCTCCCTAAAGACTCTACTGTTCAGGGATGCATACAACCTACGCTAACCTTTCTTTATACCAGTTCCTCTCCTCCATTGCTAGAGCTGACTACAACAGTGCAACTCTTGGCAGGGCCCTCTACCCATTTGATCCCTATAATTGTTTTGTTGTACTCCACCTTTGTTTATAGCGCTGCGGAATCTGTTGACGCTCTACAAATAACCGATAATAATAATTAATACATTTATTTAGTTGTGGCGGTGTTGGGGAGCGAAGGGATAGGGGTTGATAAATTATTTAGTTGCGCAGGGGTCGGGAGCGGCGGGAAAGGGGTTAATAACATTATGTAGGTGGCGGAGATGTCGGGGCGGCAGATTAGGGGTGTTTAGACTCTGGGCTTATGTTAGGGTGTTAGGTGTTAATGTAACTTTTATTCTACCATAGAAATCAATAGGATATCTAGCAGCATCGAACATGAGCTTTCTCTGCTTTCAGACTCCCATTGATTCCTATGGCATCCGCGGCCTCCAGGGTGGCGGATTGAAAACCAGGTACGCTGGGCCAGAATAGTGGCGAGCGTACCTGTTAGAAGTTTGATAAATGGCAAAAGTTGTCAGATAGTGCAGAATTTGTATTCGAAATATCTGTAATGACGTAAGCATCGATCTGTGTCGGATTGAGACCGGAGAATCGTATGTTGCGTCACAAATTTCAACTTTTGCTGGTCTGTAGGCTTTGATAAATGGGTCAAATCAGGCCCACTACAATAACGCTGCAGAATTCCAGCATATTTGCGGTTGACGACTTGATAAATATCCCTCATTGTCTCAGAGTAACTTTTATTTATCATGCAAAGCAACACCTGTGGTCAATTTTTAAAATAGTTTACAAGTCGACAACCAGAAAAGAACTGCAGTAATCTGTGAAATAGATATACCAAAAAAAGCTTTAGTAAGTCTCAGGCAGGATAATGAAAGAAGTGTGGAAGTAGAAAAATAAATACCAGATCATCTTAAAGGTATATGAAACGCCAATTGTTTTCTTCTATGATTCATATAGAGCATGCAATTTTAAGCAACTTTCTAATTTACTCCTATTATCAATTTTAGCGCTTGTTGATTTGTGACTAAATGTAGCCACCAATCAGCAAGTGCTACCCAGGTTCTGAACCAAAAATAGGCTTACTCCTAATAGTCAAACAATGTACAGTATCAAAGGCAATATGATTTTTAAAGCAGGAAGATTATGTCAGATGAAAATTGTTGACTTCTTTGATAAGATAGCTGCATTGATAGTCCAGGGTGGAGTAATATGTGCAGCCTTTCTAGATTTTAATAACGCATGTAACACTTCCTCACAGAACAAACCAATTAATAAATTACACTGTCATGTACTAGAGTCAAGGGGGTAAATTCCAATTTGTTAGGAGAGCATTATAAGATGACTTACAAAGCTTTTATTGAATTTTCAAGGCCATGCTAATCCATTAAAAGCAATTAAAAACCCTGTACTTGATTGTACAGTGGCCTGTAACAATAATCTAAATCCATAAATAACTGAATAATACATGTTATTAGAATATTAACTCTGCACTAATCCTATATAATAAAAGGCCAAGTGTGGTTGTCCGAAGCTGTCATGTGCAGTAGACACTGCGCGTGAGGACAAACACACCTGGCCTTCAATACTGCAGAGTGAGTAACGGGCCAGCCGGACGTGGGCATGACCGGATGTTACGTTGGCGTGGTGCGGGCGTGGCCGGGCGTGACGTGAGGGCGGCGGCCGTGACTTGGGCGGGGCCGGGCGGGCCATGAAGTGGCCGAGCGTGGGCGGGGCCAGGCGGGCCATGCCAAGAGCTCAAAAGAGCTCCAAAGAGGGGGGATAGAGAGAGAGCAAACGGAGAGAGACAGCAAAAGAGAGGGGGGAGAGAGAGATCAAAAGAGAGGAGATAGAGAGAGCAAAAGAGAGGGAAAGAGACAGCAAAAGAGAGGGGAGAGAGCAAAAGAGAGGGGCAGAGAGCAAAAGAGGGCAGAGAGCGCAAAAGAGGGCAGAGAGAGCGCAAAAGAGAGGGGAGAGAGAGAGCATAAGAGAGGGGGGGAGAGAAGCATAAGAGAGGGGAGAGAAAGAGCAAAAGAGAGGGGGAGAGAGAGACAGTATAAGAGAGGGGGGAGAGAGAGCAAAAGAGAGGGGAGAGAGAGACCACAAAAGAGGAGAGCGAGAAAGCAAAAGAGGGGGGATAGAGAGAGCAAAAGAGGGGGGATATAGAGAGCAAAAGAGAGGGGGAGAGAGAGAGCAAAAAAGAGGGGGAGAGAGAGAGAGCGCAAAAGAGGGGGGATAGAGAAAACAAAAGAGGGGGAATAGAGAGAGCAAAAAAGAGGGGGAAGAGAGAAAATGCAAAAGAGGGGGGATAGAGAAAGCAAAAGAGGGGGAATAGAGAGAGCAAAAGAGAGGTAGAGAGACAGCAAAAGAGAGGGGAGATAGACAGCAAAAGAGAAGGGGGAATAGAGAGCAAAAGAGAGGGGGAGAGAGAGAGAGCAAAAGAGATGGGGGAGATAGAAAAGAGAGGGGAGAGAGAGAGCAAAAGAGAATGTGCGAGAGAGAGCAAAAAAGAGGGGGTGAAAGAGAGGGGAGAGAAAGAGAGAGCAAAAGAGAGGGGAGAGAGAGCAAAAGAGAGGGGAGAGAGAGCAAAAGAGAGGGGGAGAGTGCAAAGAGAGGGGAGAGAGAGTGCAAAAGAGAGGGAGGAAAAGAGAGGGGGAGAGAGAAACAAAAGAGAGAGGGGGAGAGAGCAGAAAAGAGGGGGGGATAGAGAGAGAACAAGGGGTGGAACCGCTGTACTGCAAAAATTGGCCTGTGTAAACAGGCTTTAGGACTAGTAAATAAATAAATAAATCATACATAAATGAGGAATCTTCAGATTGATATATGCAGGATTTTCCAGATATAAAATGTTATATTGGTCCTTCCCAGTTTCTTCATAACAAAAACTGAGAAAGAAATGAGAAGTTACAGTGCACTGTTTCAAGAGAAGTCAACAAGTTTACTTACATAGTCCATAGCTTCTATAGCTCTACATAGAGAGCTCCATATAAATTCTAATTGATAACTGGAACACTTCTCCGAAACATGAAAAATGACACCCAGAGTCTAAGACATGAAATCGCAATGAGAAAAAACACTTTAAGAAGAAGTGAGTCTAAGTGCAACAACATCTAAACACTGTCTTTAAAATAAAGTTTGTGTATATAGCCTTGTGATGTTGTCTAAACTATGATTGACTTTTCCCCTTTACACCAAGACATTCTGTTATGACATATGAAGAATCTTATCTCAAAACAGAATGTCTTAATCCCTGATCATATCATTTATATATCTAAGTTTCTTTATTTTTATAGTATAATAAAAGTCCTCCACTGATATTGTCCTATAGCATTCTAAAGTGAAACCCACTGTGACGTACAGGGTTAACCAACCCTACAACAGTCATTGGTTTGTCATAAAAAAGGCTTAACTGACCATTTCCACCTTAACCAGTTTGTCACAGTCCAGCAACTCCACGAAAACCTGTAACTTATGTAAGTTCCTTATATTTGTGTATTCCACACCACTTGGGAATACAAGCGGTGGAGCACTTTTTAAGAGAAATTAGCACCTTCGATTAGGCCGTAATTATGTTTGTCATTTAATTATTGGAATTCTTGCTGACTCATAACTTTTTCAATTTGGTGGACAATTTTATCTCCATATGGAACTGCGATGGGAGACACATTTCCTCCATCTATGCAAATTTGTTTTTAGGATGGTATGAAAAGTTCCACATCTTTGGAGATATGAATCCTTTTGCGACTCATATTGTCATGTATTTTCATTATATAGATGATTTGTTGTTGATATGGGAGGACGGTCAACATCAAACTATGGAGTTCCCAGATTATCTTAACACAAATCGTAATTTAAAATCCACATCGGAATTTGTAGAGAAAGATACAACATTTCTTGATGTTCTAATGCATGGGGACAATGTAGCTCAAGCAGTAGATATAGAATTATACAGAAAAGAAGTAACAGGCAATTCAATCCTTAGAGCTGACTTATGTCATCCCAGACACCTCAAAAAGGCGATACCCAGGGATCTGCTTATAAGAATAAAAACTATCTAGAATTAATTGAAAGACTGTCTCAGAGAGGTTATAATAAAAGCAATTTGTTGAAAACAAGACAAGTACAACAAATAAAAAGACAAAATGTTTTGAAGAATAATAAAAATCAGCCAATTTGAACAGCCAATAGGATTTTAGCAGCTCTTATTCTATTGGCTGATTCAAATTTTTCAGCCAATAGGAATGCAAGGGACGCCATCTTGAATCGCACACCTTGCATTGAAGATTCAGTGTACGGCGGTGACCGTATGAAGAGGATGCTCCGTGCCAGATGTCTTCAGGATGGATGCACGCCGCGCAGCCAGGATCAAGATAGAAGATGCCGTCTGGATGAAGATTGAAGAGGCCACCTGGATGAAGACTTCTCGCCACTTGGATGAGGACTTCGTTGCCGGGATGAAGATTAAAGAGGTCACCTGGATGAAGACTTCTCGCCACCTGGATGAGGACTTCTCCACCGGGATGAAGATCGTTCAAGCAGGACTTCAAAAACTGTAAGTGGATCGTCGGGGTTAGTGTTAGTTTTTTTTTTATGCGTTTTTGGGTGGGTTTTATTTTTAGATTAAGGTTTGGGCAGGAAAAGAGCTAAATGCCATTTTTAGGGCAATGCCCATCCAAATACCCTTTTCAGGGCAATGGGTAGCTTAGGTTTTTTATTTTTTTTTATTTTGTGGGTTTGGAGGGTGGGGGTTTGTAATGTTAGTGCGTATTTGTATTTTTTTACGTCTAGATTTGGAGTTTTGTCGGTAACGACCCGAAAAACTAACGCAGGCTTTTTTCTGGCCGCACCATAAAAATAACTCTGGTATTGAGAGTCCACATAAAGGCTGCGTTAGGCTCCAAAAAAGGAGCGTAGAGCATTTTTAACGCAGCTTCAACTCTCGATACCAGAGTTGCTTACGCAAGCGGCCAGCCTCAAAAACGTGCTCGTGCACGATTCTCCCATAGGAAACAATGGGGCTGTTTGAGCTGAAAAAAAACCTAACACCTGCAAAAAAGCCGCGTTAAGCTCCTAACGCAGCCCCATTGTTTGCTATGGGGAAACACTTCCTACGTCTGCACCTAACACTTTAACATGTACCCCGAGTCTAAACACCCCTAACCTTACACTTATTAACCCCTAATCTGCCGCCCCCGCTATCGCTGACCCCTGCATATTATTATTAACCCCTAATCTGCCGCTCCGTAAACCGCTGCTACTTACATTATCCTTATGTACCCCTAATCTGCTGCCCTAACATCGCCGACCCCTATATTATATTTATTAACCCCTAATATGCCCCCCACAACGTTGCCTCCACCTAACTACACTTATTAACCCCTAATCTGCCGACCGGACCTGAGCGCTACTATAATAAAGTTATTAACCCCTAATCCGCCTCACTAACCCTATAATAAATAGTATTAACCCCTAATCTGCACTCCCTAACATCGCCGACACCTAACTTCAATTATTAACCCCTAATCTGCCGACCCAATCTCGCCGCTATTCTAATAAATGTATTAACCCCTAAAGCTAAATCTAACCCTAACACTAACACCCCCCTAAATTAAATATAATTTAAATCTAACGAAATTAATTAACTCTTATTAAATAAATTATTCCTATTTAAAGCTAAATACTTACCTGTAAAATAAACCCGAATATAGCTACAATATAAATTATAATTATATTGTAGCTATTTTAGGATTAATATTTATTTTACAGGTAACTTTGTATTTATTTTAACCAGGTACAATAGCTATTAAATAGTTAAGAACTATTTAATAGCTAAAATAGTTAAAATAATTACAAATTTACCTGTAAAAGAAATCCTAACCTAAGTTACAATTAAACCTAACACTATACTATCAATAAATTAATTAAATAAACTACCTACAATTACCTACAATTAACCTAACACTACACTATCAATAAATTAATTAAATACAATTCCTACAAATAAATACAATTAAATAAACTTGCTAAAGTACAAAAAATAAAAAAGAACTAAGTTACAAAAAAATAAAAAAATATTTACAAACATAAGAAAAATATTACAACAATTTTAAACTAATTACACCTACTCTAAGCCCCCTAATAAAATAACAAAGCCCCCCAAAATAAAAAAATGCCCTACCCTATTCTAAATAACTAAAGTTCAAAGCTCTTTTACCTTACCAGCCCTGAACAGGGCCCTTTGCGGGGCATGCCCCAAGAAGTTCAGCTCTTTTGCCTGTAAAAAAAAAATACAATACCCAAGCCCCCCAACATTACAACCCACCACCCACATACCCCTAATCTAACCCAAACCCCCCTTAAATAAACCTAACACTAAGCCCCTGAAGATCTTCCTACCTTTTCTTCACCTCACCGGGTTCAACGATCTGTCCAGAAGAGCTCCTCCGATGTCCTGATCCAAGCCCAAGCGGGGGGCTGAAGAGGTCCATGATCCGGCTGAAGTCTTCATCCAAGCGGGAGCTGAAGAGGTCCATGATCCGGATGAAGTCTTCATCCAAGCGGGAGCTGAAGAGGTCCATGATCCGGATGAAGTCTTCTATCAACAGCATCTTCAATCTTCTTTCTTCCGGATCCATCTTGCAGACCTCCGACGCGGAACATCCTGCTGGCCCGACGGACTAACGACGAATGACGGTTCCTTTAAGGGACGTCATCCAAGATGGCGTCCCTCGAATTCCGATTGGCTGATAGGATTCTATCAGCCAATCGGAATTAAGGTAGGAAAATTCTGATTGGCTGATGGAATCAGCCAATCAGATTCAAGTTCAATCCGATTGGCTGATTCAATCAGCCAATCAGATTGAGCTCGCAATCTATTGGCTGTTCCGATCAGCCAATAGAATGCAAGCTCAATCTGATTGGCTGATTGGATAAGCCAATCGGATTGAACTTGATTCTGATTGGCTGATTCCATCAGCCAATCAGAATTTTCCTACCTTAATTCCGATTGGCTGATAGAATCCTATCAGCCAATCTGAATTCGAGGGACGCCATCTTGGATGACGTCCCTTAAAGGAACCGTCATTCGTCGTTTGTCCGTCGGGCCAGCAGGATGTTCCGCGCTGTTTATCTTAGGGCAATGCCCTACAAAAGGCCCTTTTAAGGGCCCCAAAAGGGCCCCTTTAAGGGCCCTTGATATTTTATTCTAGATTAGCCTTTTTTTTTTTTTTAAAGGGTATTAGAAAAGGAATCATTTTTATTTTTTTGGATAATTTAATTTGTTTGTTTTTGTAATGGTAGTTTTTTTTGTAATGGTAGGATTTTTTATTTTTTGTAATGGTAGGTTTTTTTATTTTTTGTAATTTTAGGTTTTAGTGTAAGGTAGGGTTTTATTTCACAGGTAATTTTGTATTTATTTTAACTAGGTAGTTATTAAATAGTTAATAACTATTTACTAACTAGTCTACCTAGTTAAAATAAATACAAACTTACCTTTGAAATAAAAAATAAAACCTAAGCTAGCTACAATATAACTATTAGTTATATTGTAGCAAGCCTACGTTTTATTTTACAGGTAAGTATGTATTTAGTTTTAAATAGGTATTATTTAGTTAATAATTGTAAATTTAATTTATATCTATTTTAATTATGTTAAAGTTAGGGGGTGTTAGGGTTAGGGTTACGTTAGGGATAGGGTTAGGTTTAGGGGTAGGTGTACGGGTTAATAGTTTAATTTAGGTTGTTGCGATGTGGGGGACTTGTGGTTTAGGGGTTAATAGGTTTATTTAGTGGTAGTGATGTGGGAGGACAGAGGTTTAGGGGTTAATAACTTTATTTAGTTGCGGCGATGTTGGAGTGGCGGAATAGGGGTTAATAACTTTAATATAGTGGCAGCGATGTTGGGGTGCGGTTGTATAGGGGTTAATAGCTTTAGTATAGTGGCGGGGATATCGGGCGGCAGATTAGGGGATAATACCTTTATTTAGGTGGCAGTGATAGCGGGAGTGGCAGATTAGGCGTTAATAACTGCAAGCAGGTGTTGGCAATGCCGGGGGCAGCAGATTAGGGGTGTTTAGACGTGGGGTTTATGTTGCGATGTTTGGTTAAAACTTTCTTTTTCCCCATAGACATCAATGGGGCTGCGTTACGGAGCCTTTCTTTTCACGACTGCAGGTGTTAGCCTTTTTTTCTGACCTGCTCTCCCCATTGATGTCTATGGGGAAAGCGTGCATGAGCACGTCAAAACAGCGCTTGTTTTTGGTGCGGTATGGAGCTTAAAAGCACCATATCGCCCGCACAAGCCAGGTTTTTTAAAACTTGTAATGGCAGCACTATAGGGGATTATTTAACGCCACTTTTGTTGCGTTCGTTAATTTCCCTATAGTGCTCAAAACTCGTAATCTAGGCGCTTGTGATTTGTATTTCACTACTAAGTTTAATAGACAATTTGGAAACATAAGGAAAATTATGAAAAGTTATTTGGGGATTCTGAAGTTGGATCCAGTCTTGGACAACATTCTATCTAGAGGTTGCGATTTTGTGGCCAAAAGAGCCCCTACAATTGGAAATTGTCTTGAATACGTCTATAAAGATTTGAAAAAACAGAATACCAACAGACACAAAGAGTATTTGTTGTGACAGAAAGGCAGTTTTAGATGTGGTACACAATTGTGTCCAGAGGGGATGTTTTTTTTTATCTACAACTACTAATAATTCATATAAGATAAGATATAGGTGAGATTGCTTTTCGGGATATGTTGTGTATTTAATTAGTTGCAATGTTGCAAGAAACAGTACACAGGTTGTACTAGCAGAATGACAAAAAACATATCAGAGACTATATATATAGACATGATTCCTCCTCCCTCTTCAGTAGCAAGGCATTTTGCATCACATGATCAAGGCCAAGCAGCTCTAACTTTCCATATTATAGATTTTATACCCAGCAACATTAGGGGTATAAGATATTATTTGTTTCTTTGGTTTTAACTTTTGCCGGGTAATATGATGCCCATTAAGGGGCAGGTAATTACAGAGAGGTTGGTTCGGATTGATTCAGTCCAGCTGATTGGATCCAACACTTGTTTTATTGTAGCAGAGTGTGCAATTGTTTTATATCCGTCCACACACAAAGGCTCCAAAAGGGTAAACACCAACAAGTGTATTTTCTTTGAAAGCTCCTCCCAGCCCGGAGTGCACATACAGCGATAGATCAAATTGGCACAAATGCAAACAACACAGTTCAAATACGGCCCTACAAGGTGAAAAATCAGGTAAAATCACTGTTTATTACAATCCTTTTAAAACTCAGCAGACATGGAAGATATCCAAATACAGGTCAACTGATGCATTTTGCACCCCCTAGAGGCACTTAAGTTCTCCCTTCTAGGTTACAGCTCCTTATATACACAAGAGGTTAATTAACCATTTGAACAGTCAACAATTAAAATTGCATGTATAATAAAACAAAGTGGCATTCTTTTGGATATATGGCACTATGTTTGAATAGTATTTATAGTTCACAATTTACATCCTATTGTTTTATTTTCATATTGCTTTAATATATTGATATTGTGATGTATATAAGTGAACTACAAAGTCTAAATGGTTTCAATAAGCCTAGACAAGTTCAAAGAAATGCTATCGGCTATATTTAGAGTTCTGCGGCCAAAGGGGTGCGTGAGCTACGCGTGCTTGTTTCCCCCCGCACCTTTTAAATACCGCTGGTATTTAGAGTTCACAGAAGGGCTGCGTTAGGCTCCAAAAAGGGAGCGTAGAGCATATTTACCGCCACTGCAACTCTAAATTCCAGCAGTGCTTACGGACGCGGCCAGCTTCAAAAACGTGCTCGTGCACGATTCCCCCATAGAAAACAATGGGGCTGTTTGAGCTGAAAAAAAACCTAACACCTGCAAAAAAGCAGCGTTCAGCTCCTAACGCAGCCCAATTGTTTCCTATGGGGAAACACTTCCTAAGTCTGCACCTAACACTCTAACATGAACCCCGAGTCTAAACACCCCTAACCTTACATTTATTAACCCCTAATCTGCCGCTCCCGCTATCGCTGACACCTGCATTATATTATTAACCCCTAATCTGCCGCTCCGTACACCGCCGCAACCTACATTATACCTATGTACCCCTAATCTGCTGCCCCTAACACCGCCGACCCCGATATTATATTTATTAACCCCTAATATGCCGCCCCCGCTATCGCTGACCCCTGCATATTATTATTAACCCCTAATCTGCCACTCCGTACACCGCCGCAACCTACATTATACCTATGTACCCCTAATCTGCTGCCCCTAACACCGCCGACCCCTATATTATATTTATTAACCCCAATCTGCCGCCCCCAACGTCGCCTCCACCTACCTACAATTATTAACCCCTAATCTGCCGACTGGACCACCCCGCTACTATAATAAATGGATTAACCCCTAAAGCTAAGTCTAACCCTAACACTAACACCCCCCTAAGTTAAATATAATTTAAATCTAATGAAATAAATTAACTCTTATTAAATAAATTATTCCTATTTAAAGCTAAATACTTACCTGTAAAATAAACCCTAATATAACTACAATATAAATTATAATTATATTGTAGCTATTTTAGGATTAATATTTATTTTACAGGCAACTTTGTATTTATTTTAACCAGGTACAATAGCTATTAAATAGTTAATAACTATTTAATAGTTACCTAGTTAAAATAATTACAAAATTACCTGTAAAATAAATCCTAACCTAAGTTACAATTAAACCTAACACTACACTATCAATAAATTAATTAAATAAAATACCTACAATTATCTACAATTAAACCTAACACTACACTATCAATAAATAAATTAAATAAAATACCTACAATTACCTACAATTAAACCTAACACTACACTATCAATAAATTAATTAAATACAATACCTACAAATAAATACAATGAAATAAACTAACTAAAGTACAAAAAATAAAAAAAGAACTAAGTTACAAAAAACAAAAAAATATTTACAAACATTAGAAAAATATTACAACAATTTTAAACTAATTACACCTACTCTAAGCCCCCTAATAAAATAACAAAGACCCCCAAAATAAAAAAAATGCCCTACCCTATTCTAAAATTAAAATAGAAAAGCTCTTTTACCTTACCAGCCCTGAAAAGGGCCCTTTGCGGGGCATGCCCCAAAGAATTCAGCTCTTTTGCCTGTAAAAAAAAACATACAATACCCCCCCCCCAACATTACAACCCACCACCCACATACCCCTAATCTAACCCAAACCCCCCTTAAATAAACCTAACACTAAACCCCTGAAGATCTCCCTACCTTGTCTTCACCACACCGGGTCCCGATCTGTCCAGAAGAGCCTCCGAAATCTTCATCCAAGCCCAAGCAGGGGCTGAAGAGTGACGTCCATCCTCCGGCTGAAGTCTGGATCCAAGCGGCAAATGAAGAAGTCCATCTTCGGGAAGAAATCTTCATCCTATCCGGGCAGAGGAGGACATCCGGACCGGCAAACATCTTCATCCAAGCCGCATCTTCTATGTTGTTCCATCGGATGACGAGCGGCTGATCTTGAAGACCTCTGGCGCGGATCCATCCTCTTCGTTCGACGTCCAACTGAAGAATGAAGGTTCCTTTAAGGGACGTCATCCAAGATGGCATCCCTCGAATTCCGATTGGCTGATAGGATTCTATCAGCCAATCGGAATTAAGGTAGGAAAATTCTTATTGGCTGATGGAATCAGCCAATCAGATTCAAGTTCAATCCGATTGGCTGATCCAATCAGCCAATCAGATTGAGCTCGCATTCTATTGGCTGATCGGAACAGCCGAGCTCAAATTATATTTAATTTAGGGGGGTGTTAGTGTTAGGGTTAGACTTAGCTTTAGGGGTTAATACATTTATTAGAGTAGCGGTGAGATCCGGTCGGCATATTAGGGGTTAATAATTGTAGGTAGGCTGTGTTAGGGGCAGCAGATTAGGGGTACATAGGGATAATGTAGGTTGCGGCGGTGTACGGAGCGGCAGATTAGGGGTTAAAAAAAATATGCAGGTGTCAGCGATAGCAGGGGCGGCAGATTAGGGGTTAATAAATATAATATAGGGGTCGGCGATGTTAGGGGCAGCAGATTAGGGGTACATAGGGATAACGTAGCTGGCGGCGGTGTACGGAGCGGCAGATTAGGGGTTAAAATATTTTAATAGAGTGGCAGCGATGTGGGGGGGCCTCGGTTTTTGGGTACATAGGTAGTTTATGGGTGTTAGTGTACTTTAGAGCACAGTAGTTAAGAGCTTTATAAACCGGCGTTAGCCCAGAAAGCTCTTAACTACTGACTTTTTTCTGCGGCTGGAGTTTTGTCGTTAGATTTCTAACGCTCACTTCAGCCACGACTCTAAATACCGGCGTTAGAAAGATCCCACTAAAAAGATAGGATACGCAAATGGCGTAGGGGGATCTGCGGTATGGAAAAGTCGCGGCTGCAAAGTGAGCGTTAGACCCTTTCCTGACTGACCCCAAATACCAGCGGGCGGTAAAAACCAGCGTTAGGAGCCTCTAACGCTGGTTTTGACGGCTACCGCCCAACTCTAAATCTAGGCCTATATATTTATATATACAATATTACACATTAAAATCACTCTCAGAGAGCAGACGCCTAAGTGATAAGGAAAGCCAAGAGTGTCTTGTGTTTAAAGTGTTAAGTAATGTAATTCTATTGTATCATGTCAAAGGGCGTTTTCCCCTTTTATCTAATGTACAACAGTCTTTCAACCCCCCATCTGGGGTCAAACCTGTATAAATACTAGGCATCTAGCCTTTAATAAATGACATTCTGTTTTAAACCTGAAAACTGGCTGGGTTGTGAATTGCTGATTCCCTATGCAGGACATTGTTCATCTGGTGTTAACCCTTGGTATCCTGTTGGTACCGTAACAGTTATTATTACTATTATACTTTATTTATGAAGCGCCAACATATTCTGCAGCGCTGTCCATGGATACAATTCATTTAAATCATGTTATATATGTAAACATATGCAGTAAGAGAGAGAGAGAGAGAGAGAGAGAGAGAGAGAGAGAGAAAGCTTTATCAAGGGTGTATCAATAAAAGCAGTTGTTAATGTATTATATCACAGAGATCAATGATAATTGAGAGGAGAGAAACAGGGCTAGGAACATACAATATGGAAAATAAAAATGGTGTAGTTGTACATTAAAATTCAGAATATTTGTAACAGGTACTCATACACTAACCTAATTTGATCTTAAGATATGCTATGGAATTTGGCGGTGCCATACAAATAAATTATAATAATAATAATGATAATAATAAAGGCATTTGTAGCATGTTTCTGGTCTTAACATGTACTAGCATTTTTGGTGTCAGCAGTATTTAGGACCATGGGCCAATTATTTAAACTTCAATAGTTCTGAAGTGGTTTTTAACTCCGACCCTCGCAGGGGCAGTCCTGGTGGAATTATCTTCAAAAAAAGGAAGCTCCGGCGAGGGGTGATATGTCTCCTATAGAAAGCAATGGAGTTTGCTGGACAGGAATACTTCACTGGGTAGAGGGATGTTAGCAGTGAGTAGGGGGCACACTTTAAAAATTAAATCCTGCATCAAAAACAAATCACACAGCTCTGCTTTCTACAAATAGCATCTTACAATCCCCTTTATTTTCACGTGCATGTGTTTTTCTATTAGAATATTAAGTATTTTGGGTAAATCTGTCACTACTCAGCTACCTTTTAGTTTGCGAGAAAAAAAGTGAGATCTGTAGGGTAGAAATTATAAGATAATTACACTGGGATTTGAAAGACAATCTCATACACGCCCATAGCATGCCGGCCGTCACCTCCTAGTAACACCACTACGTGTTTCAAGGATCACTCCACTTTTTTAGGTGGATTGAATTACTGGAGTGCAAGAGAGGTTTGTTTTATAGCTAACATTTGATGACGAGTCATTGAATCTGAATATATCGAAATTTTGTTTAAATCTTCGCAGCCAATTTGCACATCACCCAAATCTTTACTGACATGAAATTGAGTCATTATGCACAAGACAGTACAGTTAAAATAAATCTTAGCGTCATATTTTCAATTCGCTATTTTTTGAGAGGTATATATTTATACATATTCTAGGGTAAGCCAATCCGAAATATAGGTACTATTCATTGGATATCTGTTTTAATTGACAAATAGTAGCTGCAATCAATGATTTAAGACACATATACAGTACGTAGTGAGACAATAACACTGCATGTAATAGGCAGCCACTAGTGATTGACGGGTAAATGGCCAAATCAAGACATTATGTTGTGTTTATCATTTAAACCAATATAGACATATTTTGTAATGATGCAGATGTTTAGCCATACAGTGTAACGTTAAATGTATAAAGTAACAATGTAGCTGCAAAGTGCACAGGGAATGTTACATGTATTTTATGCCAGTATAGGATTTAAATCAGTCCATTAAAAGGACAGAGGGCAAGCGGAGGATGTTAGCTATAAATTAAACCTCTCTTTCACGTCAGTAATTCAATCCACCTGAGGAAGAGGAGTGATCCTTGAAACGCGTAGTGCTGTTACTAGGGGGTGCTGGCTAGTATCCAGTTTCTGGTTTGCAGCTTGAGGTTTTTGAATTTCATCTTGCGGCTAAGCTGACCATCGCCACTTTTTTTAAGTGCAAGTATCTATATTGTATAATATTGATTTTATATTGTGAAACATTTCATTTGTTTAAATGTTTTAACCTTTTGTGGTTCCTATATTAGTGATGTGCATTACTGCACTTAACACATATCATTAATCTATGAATTTGTGCACTACTTATTTGTTTTCTAAATAAAAGCGGATACAATTCATATCTGTGTAGTTTGCATACTTATCTTTAGCGCTGTCCAATCTTTCATTTTTAAGTGAAAGATTTGTCATATTACTTTTTAATATAGATATGAAATTCAAATTCCCTGCACTCTGACACCAACTTCAAAGTCAATTTTTCTGTGAGCTAACGATTTGAATTGTTGTCCAATCAGCACTCTAGCTACAAAATTATAGCCTATCTTCATTACCACTGATTAATTAAACTCCATCTAAAATATCACTAACATAATGGACTTTTTTCTATAAAGGGGAGAATTTACCATCACTTTCACAATACATTGTTTTCCTGCATATATATTTGTGAAAAGCTCCATTATTTGTTTTGTATGAATTTTTATTTATGATTTTTATTGTGCATTTTTGTATTGTATGCATCTCCTTCCCATATGAGGATGCATTATACGCCACTTAGCGAGATGCTCTGTTTTCAGAGTACAAAGTGGCTTTAGATAATTCCACCAAGGAAAAAGAAGTACTGGCAAGCATTCTTGCCAGCCCAGAGACCTTTAGATAATAATTATTATTATTATCAGGTATTTGTAGAGCGCCAACAGATTCCGCAGCGCTGAATTGAAAATTGATAATTGATAATCTTGCCAGCCCAGACACCTTTAGTTAATCAGGTGTCAAAGGCTTTTTACCGTTTTTGTGTCGGTAATGGTGTGCGGGTCTAACAAGCCTTTTTTTCTCACCGCTCACTTAAAGGATTACTTTCTGTTATAATTTTTAAGCTAAACAACTAACATATTAAAGTTAATAAACATTAATTAAAACCTACTGACCTATATTTTCTCCAAAATGAAGTTTCATAACGCTCTAAAAGTTATATTTTTTATTCGCCGATGATGTCACGTTATCCTGCCCACTATTTTCAGCACTGCATGTTCAAAATACTTAAACCAATAATTTTTTGTTTAAAGCTCCATTTTGAAACCTAGGTATTGTAAACGGATTGGTACAGAGCAAAGCATACCCACGGAGTGGGTTTGGAAAACAATTAAATTTGCAGACAAGATTTCTGATATACGGTAGAGATATGTTAATGAAATGCTATTGATAAAAAGCGTATTTGGGGTAGTTAGTTAGTAACAGGCATAGAAAATATTTACTTACAGTGGCCCTTTAAGACAACGCTGGTATTACAGGTTTTCTTCAAGCCGGCGTTAGCCTCAGAAAAGTGAGCGTTGACCAAAATATAGCTCCACATCTCACTGTAATACCAGCACTGCTTACGGTAGCGGTGAGCTGGCTAAACATGCTCGTGCACGATTTCCCCATAGGAAACAATGGGTCTGAGCTGGCTGAAAAAAAAAAAAGCAGTGTTCAGCTCCTAACGCAGCCCCATTGATTCCTATGGGGAAATAAAAGTTATGTCTGCACCTAACACCATAACATGAACCCCGAGTCTAAACACCCCTAATCTTACACTTATTAACCCCTAATATGCCGCCCCTGACATCGTCGCAACCTACATTATATTATTAACCCCTAATCTGCCACTCCGGACACCGCTGCCACCTACATTATACTTATGAACCCCTAATCTGATGCCCCCAACATCGCCGAACCCTACATTATATTTATTGACCCCTAATCTGCCCCCCCCCAACGTCGCCACAACTATATTAAATTTATTAACCCCTAAACCTAAGTCTAACCCTAACCCTAACACCCCCCTAACTTAAATATAATTTAAATACATCTAAATAAATTACTACAATTAAACAAATTAATCCTATTGAAAACTAAATACTTACCGATAAAATAAACCCTAAGCTAGCTACAATATAACTAATAGTGACATTGTATCTAGCTTAGGGTATATTTTTATTTTACAGGCAACTTGGTATTTATTTTAACTAGGTGCAATAGTTATTAAATAGTTATTAACTATTTAATAACTTCCTAGTTAAAATAAGTACAAATTTACCTGTAAAATAAATCCTAACCTAAATTACAATTACACCTAACACTACACTATCATTAAATTAATTTACTAAATTACCTACAATTAAATAAAATTAAAATAAATAAACTAAAGTACAAAAAAAACAAACACTAAATTACAGAAAATATATATATTTTTTTAAACTAATTACACCTAATCTAATCCCCCTAATAAAATAAAAAATCCCCCCAAAATAATAAAATTCCCTACCCTATACTAAATTACAAATAGTCCTTTAAAGGGCCTTTTGCGGGGCATTGCCCCAAAGTAATCAGCTCTTTTACCTGGAAAAATCATATTGGCTGATCCAATCAGCCAATAGGATTGAGCTTGCATTCTTTTGGCTGATTGGAACAGCCAATAGAATGCAAGCTCAATCCTATCGGCTGACTGGATCAGCCAATAGGATTGAACTTCAATCCTATTGGCTGATTGGATCAGCCAATAGGATTTTTCCTACCTTAATTCCAATTGGCTGATAGGATTCTATTAGCCAATCGGAATTGAAGGGACGCCATCTTGGATGACATCACTTAAAGGAACCTTCATTCTTCAGTCGCCGTCGGATGGAAGAGAATGCTCCGCGTCAGATGTCTTCAAGATGGACCCGCTCCGGATGGAAGAAGATAGAAGATGCCGCCTGGATAAAGACTTCTGCCGGTCTGGATGTCCTCTTCTGGCCGGATCAGATGAAGACTTCTGCCCCTCTGGAGGTCCAATTGTGCCAGGCTGGGTGAAAACAGCTCAAGGTAGGGTGATCTTCAAGGGGGTAGTGTTAGTTTTTTTTTAATGGGGGATTGGGTGGGTTTTAGAGTAGGGTTGGGTGTGTGGGTGGTGGGTCTTAATGTTGAGGGGAGGTATTGTATTTTTTTCCCAGGTAAAAGAGCTGATTACTTTGGGGCAATGCCCCGCAAAAGGCCCTTTTAAGGGCTATTTGTAATTTAGTATAGGGTAGGGAATTTTATTATTTTGGGGGGATTTTTAATTTTATTAGGGGGATTAGATTAGGTGTAATTAGTTTTAAAAAAATGTAATTCTTTTTTTATTTTCTGTAATTTAGTGGGGGGTTTTTGTACTTTAGTTTATTTAATTTAATTGTATTTAATTGTAGGTAATTTAGTAAATTAATTGAATGATAGTATAGTGTTAGGTGTAATTGTAATTTAGGTTAGGATTTATTTTACAGGTAAATTTGTACTTATTTTAACTAGGAAGTTATTAAATAGTTAATAAATATTTAATAACTATTGTACCTAGTTAAAATAAATACAAAGTTGCCTGTAAAATAAAAATAAACCCTAAGCTAGCTGCAATGTAACTATTAGTTATATTGTAGCTAGCTTAGGGTTTATTTTATCGGTAAGTATTTAGTTTTAAATAGGATTAATTTATTTAATTGTAGTAAATTTATTTAGATGTATTTAAATTATATTTAAGTTAGGGGGGCTTAGACTTAGGGTTAGACTTAGGTTTAGGGGTTAATAAATTTAATATAGTAGTGGCAACGTTGGGGGCAGCAGATTAGGGTTTAATAAATGTAGGTAGGTGTCGGCGATGTTAGGGACGGCAGATTACGGGTTAATAAAATTTAACTAGTGTTTGCGAGGCGGGAGTGCAGCGTTTTAGCGGTTAATGTATTTATTACAGTGGCGGCGATGTCCGGTCGGCAGATTAGGGGTTAAACATTTTAGTTAAGTGTTTCCGATGTGGGGGGGGGCTCGGTTTAGGGGTTAATAGGTAGTTTATGGGTGTTAGTGTACTTTGTAGCACTTTAGTTAAGAGTTTTATGTTACGGCATTAGCCCATATAACTATTAACTACTGACTTTAAATGTAGTAGGAGTCTGGACAGGAGAGGGTGTACCGCTCACTTTTTCCAGCAATCGTAATACCGGCATTAGGAAAATACCATTAAAAAGATAGGATAGGTACACCTGTACCTGCCAGACTCGTAATACCAGCGGGCGTTAAAAAGCAGCGTTGGGACCCCTCAACACTGCTTTTTAAGGCTAATGCAAGACTCGTAATCTAGCCGTAAGTGTTTAGATCTTGTCTTATAGATCATGGAAGAATGATCAGAGTATTCAGTAATTATGTAGCGCTTATTTATAGAGCTTTTTAATTTATATTATTGCTAGTAGAACCAAACATATGTCTAAAGTAGATAAACTAGGTCTAAACTGTATAATATGTTTTCAACTTCCATAATATTTTAAGTCAAACTTTGTGGCTTGCGTCTGCTGTTTCTTGTATTCACGTAATCAGTTGTCACTCTATTGCTCACTACACAGCTGATGTGAACTACGCCTGGCGGGATTTTTATGAGTTTCCTACATCATAAACTCTAAGTTGTTCATTCGATTTATTCCAACTTATACTTCTTTGGAAGCACTTGATTTTAACAGTGTAAGTTTAACAGTGATATTAATTGCTCTTTCAAAAACCAGCAGGATTTTCTGTCTCAGCCAAATAAAAGAAAATGATCCACTTTTTTCCCCTTTTTAGTTCCTGTCTTTGTTTCTTTAACTATTGTAAACTAATATACATTTATTAGAAAAGATGTAATAACATAGTTGCATGGTTCTTAAAGGGACACTATACCCAAACATTTTCGTTCATGATAAGGATGATTAAGGTAGAGAATACAATTTTAAACAACATTCCAATTTACTTCTATTACCTAATTTGCTTCATTCTTTAGATATACTTTTATGAAGAAATAGCAATGCACACGGTGAACCAATCACAGGAGGCATCTATGTGCAGCTACCAATCAGCAGCTACTAAGCATATCTTGATATGCTTTTCAGCAAATAATATCAAGATAATGAAGCAAATTAGATAATAGAAGTAAATAAGAAAGTTGTTTATAATTGTATGCTCTATCTAAATCATGAAAGAAAAAAATGTGGGTTTCATGTCCCTTTAATATAACTATATAATCATAACAAACTTTTATTGGACTATACATTACTTGTCTCCTTACTTTCATAACTAAAAAGATTAACATGTCTTCTTCACATCCTTGCAACAGAGCAATGATGGAGCCTCAATCAAAAGTCAAGGGTGATTTTTGAATTTTTGTGCAAAAATTGTAGAGGAAACCGTTTTTATTTTATCGTTGTCTTTTTCTGAACTATACACCATGCCCTTCCGCCATTGATGGGGAAAAACAGACCCTATTGATGACTAGAATGTTAATATCTGCCTTTGTTTAGTTATGAAAACACATTTGTAACATAAAACGTATATTCGTTTTGTTTTAATGAAACTATTATTGAAATGAATGCACCAGCGGAAATTAAAGAAAACAAATACTGATGAAATGTCTCTGTATTCTTTTGTTTCCTTTACATTTTTTAATGGTTAAAAGTTTTTGCAGGCTGGAGAGCACACTAACTCTATCCTCCTAGTGCAGGTCCTGGGAGCTAAGTGCATTAAACCTGCTGTTAGCACGGCCGGGGTACTGGCAAGAAGAGGATTGGGTTAGCGCACTCTTCAGCGTGCAAAAGGTAACTATAAAGCTACAGGTGAACTTTATCACATGTAGCTTTGAACATTCACATTTGCTGGAATGAAAAGGAAATAAAATGTTTAACTAAATTTCAATATTCGTTGATTTTAACCTAAACAAATACATAATTATGTAGCCAACAAATATTTGGGGAAATCAATATCCCCAAACATTTGTTCCGAAAATTTTGTGTGAAACTAAATTTTCTTGGCTGCACAAGTCTATTATATATATATAAAACATGCAAGGGAACTGCACTCCAAGACCAGATCAGGTACACCTGTGACTCAGCAACATCCAGCCCTGGGTGCTAAATAGCACTCCAAAAAAGCTGTGATGTCACCAGAGCCACAGGCAGTTAACCCCAGTCCGGAATGGGTGCAAGAACCAAGGGAGATTACAAATAAAAAGTAATAGAACACATAGAAACACCCAGCACTCACCAGCTAGCTCACAGCTAAGATAAAATCACAACTGGAAAGGTTAGTCACCGCATCTGGCCAAATGGGAAAGCTCAGGCACCACGTCAAGGTCCTTTCCATAGCCTGAGTCCCTAACACAGGCACACCATCATGCGAGCTCACAGAGCCAAACAAACTGAGAACAAAGAAGGGGTGCACAGGTGGCTGTAATCACCCATAGAAAATACAAAACATGGAAGGGAACTGCACTCCAAGACCGGATCAGGTACACATCCTGTGACTCAGCAACATCCAGCCCTGGGTGCTAAATAGCACTCCAAAAAAAGCTGTGATGTCACCAGAGCCACAGGCAGTTAACCCCAGTCCGGAATGGGTGCAAGAACCAAGGGAGATTACAAATAAAAAGTAATACAACACATAGAAACACCCAGCACTCACCAGCTAGCTCACAGCTAAGATAAAATCACAACTGGAAAGGTTAGTCACCGCATCTGGCCAAATGGGAAAGCTCAGGCACCACGTCAAGGACCTTTCCATAGCCTGAGTCCCTAACAAAGGCACAACATCATGCGAGCTCACAGAGCCAAACAAACTGAGAACAAAGAAGGGGTGCACAGGTGGCTGTAATCACCCATAGAAAATACAAAACATGGAAGGGAACTGCACTCCAAGACCAGATCAGGTACACATCCTGTGACTCAGCAACATCCCTTCCATGTTTTGTATTTGTGTGTGTGTGTGTGTGTGTATAAATGTGTATTAATGCATTTATATGTGTATATATGTATTTACAGCCATATATACACATATAAAAACATTAATATATATATATTCATACAGTATATATATATATATATATATATATATACACAGACAGTATATGTGCATTGAACCTTTTCCTGTTAAGTAGATGAAAACATGTAAGAGCATTTTTATGCAATATTCATATTTAATAAATGTTTTCACTATGTATTTACTGTAAATATTTCACATTCCAATGTTCTGTACATAGCAGAATATGTTTTAATTATTAATAAATATATATTCCTATATATATATATATATATATATATATATATATATATATATATGTATATATCTTTATATGTAATCATCTATATATAGGTAAAAATATATATAGGTAAAAATATATATAATAAAATATAATAAAATATAATAATATTTGTTTAAAAAAACATCAGATATACATATAAATATTTATGAATAAATAGAACACATTTCGTTACGTAAATAACATTGGAAAAGGAAATATTCATAATTTCATGTTGGGGTAGCGCTATTGCGAATATGTTATGGTGTTTGCACGAGAGAGTGGGGTGTTTTTTCAACTTTTTTCTCCATTTACTTCTATGGGGAAATGCGTAAACGTGATTTTCGATTTTTGACTTTTTGCACAAGTCAGGTTACCGCTGGAGAAAAACATGTTTACTTTCAACTTGTAATACCAGCTCAACCCGACTTGCGCCAAAATTTTAATCCTAGGTCCACTTGTATTCTAGCCCCTAGTGTTTAATAATTATTTATAACAGACGTGCAACCGCGGAAATTTTGCTTTGAATATTTTTTAATGAATATTCAGGGAAATTTGTTACCCTGACTATTTGTTGATTAAATGATAGATTAAATGTTACCTGTTAAAACAGGAAATAATAAGGAGAATGGGTGTGTACTTCACAGAATCCTCAATGGTTATATTTATTAAACATATATTTGTTTGCAATTGTATTCAAACAATAAAGTTTTGCAATTGTATTCAAACAATAAAGTTTTGTAATTACATTTAAACAATAACGTTTTGCAATCTTAATAACCAAGTAACATGTAATTTGTGCTAATTTATCATACATTCTCCCTGGAGGAGACACTCGACCGGAGGGGATTTTGACCCCAATTCCGGCAAATGTAAGCGTTGCGGTTGTAGAAATAGAGAGGAGTTGCATGGAGGACATGGGTGCTAAGGTGCAGAGGATGGCTGTGGCTAAGGGGACATCCTGGCTGGCGACTTATCTGGAGGAAGCTGAGGCGGCAGGGGGTCCAGTCGGATCAGCGGCGAGCGAGGCTGGACATGGCAGGCTGCAAAGGCGGTCGGAGGCCTCTGGATCGGCTATCTCCTGGTGGTGGAACATGCGGGAGGAGTCAAGGCGGCAAGGGGCCTGCAGGAGGATCTGTGGGGCCCAGTCACTGGAGCAGGAGCAGTGCATCGGAGGTGCCGTAGAGGACGGCGGAGCAGGCTGTGGTGGTGGACGGTGCGAGGAGGACAGCAGTCAGGACCAGGGAGATGGCCGGTGAGGCCAGGTTGCAGAAGGGCTGGGCCTTGATCAGGCACACGTGGGAGATGACCGGGAGCTGGGTGGATGGCCTCAGAGGGTTTACACATCTAATCTGGAGGGAACAAGGGAGGGGATGGCTCCTCCTCTCAATGATGGTGTGTTGCGGGACCAGATGGAGAGGGGAGGAGGCAAAAAAGGTCGGGGCAGTTTTTTTTTCTCAAGGTAGGATCATACATAAGATCCAGGGGTAGGGGTTGTCAATGGAGGGGGCAGGAATCAAGCGGGTGCCAGCGGCAGGAGATGGGCCGGGGGGGAATGAGCAGGGGCCGCAAGGTACAGAGATGGGGGGGCTAAGAGGAAAGGTGTAGGAAATAGGGGAATGGGACCTAGGGGGGTCAGGGCAAAGGTTTGAAAGGGGGGTAGGGGCAGGGGGAGGGGCAGAAGGGAGGTGGAGGTTTTGGTGAATGGGGCTCAGGAAGGAACGTTTAGCAGGAGGAGAAGGTCGAGGTCCCCAGCCCCAGGAGGAGCAGTCCGCGACCCAGGGATCAGGTGACCAGGCAGAGGGCAACAAATGGCAGGGGAGAGAGATTGGAGGCTACAAAGACAGCTGACCAGGAAGTCTAAGTGGTTGAAGCAGCTACGGCACCCAGGAGTGATGATGAGGGTGCTAACAAAGGGCGGAGTCAGGATGCAAGTGCGCATGGTTTAAATGCGGCTCAGAGTTTGTTGGTGAATGGTTTAAGGGATCTATTGGCGCAATTTGGGAAACAACTGGCAGGGCAGAAAGGGGGGAGTGGGGTGAATGTGGTGTTAGCTTGGGGAGCGCCAGCAGCAGTTGGTGTACCTGTGACGGTAAGCACGGGGCGGACGCAGGCAGGTGGATCCAGCACGGGTGATACATTGAAGGTGGAGGATAACACCATGAGGAGACCTTGCCTTTGTTCAATAGGCCCGCTAGGGTAGGGATACACCTTACACAGGAAAAGGAGGAGAAGATCTGAAGAAGGGAATTTCTGGAGATATTTTCCATGTTGCCATTGTATCAAGTGTTGGAGATTAAGGAGGACAGGAAAGGGGACAAGGAGAAGAAGGAAGAAGACGAGAGGAAGAAAAGGTACCGCAAGTTACCGAAGACTTTGACCAATTGGGCACATGCTTTTTGCATTTTCACGGTGGTAATAGGGGAGAAATTCCCTGATCAGTGCTCAGGTCTGTTTTGTTAATATGATGAGATTGCGGGGGTTTATTGGGCTTACGGGGGGTTGGCATGGTGGAGGTACGATGAGCAGTTCCGGCAGAGAATGGCGTTTGAACCCAAGATGAGATGGGACGATAGGGACATGGGTATTGGTTTAAGTTGATGACTCTGTTGCGTAGAGGTAGTTCCTTTCATAGTACAGGAGGAAATTGGGGAGGGGGTACAGGGAATGGAGGGACTGCGGGTGGGGGAAACCTGAGTGGAGGAGCAGCAATGGCCATTAGGAAGGCCTCTGCTTCCAATTCAACGAGGGGCAGTACAAATTTGGGAATGGATGTAAGTATAAGCACACCTGCTCGGGATGCGAGGGAGCCCATCAGTGGGTACAATGTTTCATGAAGGGCAGTGACGTTGGAAAGGCCGGGGACACCACTGCTAAGGGCCAGGACTCCAGTGAAGGTAAGAAGGATGGTGCCATGGCTCGACCGTTACGCTAAGGTCAGGGGTAAGTCTGGGGATGCAGAATTATTACTTAAGAGTTTTAGTTCAAGTTTCTGGATCCCGTTTGGGGAGGGCGCAATTTCAGGTAATCTTCGGTCGGCAAGGGAATATCCAGAGGTGGTTCAGGGGAAGCATGAAAAAGAGGTGGACTTGGGGAGGATGGTGGGGCCATTTACTCACCCCCTTTCAGGAACCTGAGGGTATCTCCATTAGGTGTTGTGCCTAAGAAGGCACAAGGGCAATTTCTGATGATTCATCATTTGTCCCATTCGAAAGGGGAGTCAGTCAATGATGGCATGGTCCGGGGTTGGCAGCAGTGTGGTGCACTTCATTTGACAAGTTAGTGGGTTTGGTCAGGAAAGCCGGTAAGGGAGCATTGATAGGGAAGGTTGATGTGGAGGCTGCCTTTTTTCAGTTGTCGGTTCATTCGGTTTGCCACCATCTGTTAGGATGTTTCTTTCAGGGGGCTTTTTATGTTGATTTATGCTTACCGATGGGGTGTTTGATTTTGTGCGCCTATTCCGAGAAATTCAGCTCATTTGTGGACTGGGTAGTACGGCAGAGCTCTGGATTGTCATCTATGGTCCATTATTTGGATGATTTCCTTTTTTTGGGCAAGGCGGAGTCGGGGGAGTGTGGTAAGTTAATGGAGCATTTCTTCCAGGTGGCAGATGATTTTGGCATCCCGGTGGCACATGAGAAGACCTAAGGCCCCTCCACCTCGCTGAGTTTTTTAGGCATAGAGATTGACTCTATGCAGATGGAATGTCGATTGCCGGCGGACAAGGTGGAGGACCTGAGGGGTGCAATTGAAGGGGCGATGAGTAAAAAGAAACTGCAGCTTCAGGAAATTCAATCTTTGGTGGGCAAGCTGAATTTTGCTTGCAGGGTGATTCCAGTGGGGAGGGTGTTTTGTAGAAAGCACGAGAGGTTGCGGGATAGGAGAGTAGTTTTCCACATGGATAATCTTGGGGTGGTGTTTGCGGTTAACCATTTGTCATCCAGCCGCTGCCAGTTGTGCGCTTGCTCAGGTTGTTTGTTTTGGAATGCATGCAGTTGAATGTGTTCTTTCGTGCTGTCCATGTACCTGGTTGCCTTAACGTTATCGCTGATGCTCTCTCTTGCTTTCAGTGGTCTCGATTTTGGGACGAAGTCCAGGAGGCGGAGGTGGTTGGAGTTCCTTGCGCTCCAGAACTTTGGGAGTTGAGGTTTTGAAGTTAGTAGATGTAGGGAGGGGAGCTTTAGCTCGGGGGACTTGGGAGGCATATGTCAGGACATGAGGGCAGTGGCGACAGGTTTTACATAGCAAAGGGTGTGGTGATTCTAGTAGGGAGTGTTGTTGGTATGGATTGAGGAATGGAAGGCAAATGGTTTATTGAAGTCAGTGATGAGAAGGAATGTGGCCACAATGGCCTTTCTTTGCAAGTTGCTAGAGTGGAAGGACTTAACGAAGCTGTTCGTAGTGAAATTAGCAATTAAGGGGATTTGTAAGCGGAAGGTCTGTGGGGATGGGTGGCGTCCAGTGGTTTTCGGCATGCTAGTCCACCTGTGTGAATCCCTGGCGAGGGTATGTTCATCTGAATTTGAGACGTTATTGTTTTGGGCGGCCTTCATATTAGCATTTTTCGGGGTGTTTCATGTTTCTGAATTGGTCAAAGTCAATAGGGGGGATACTGGGGGCCTTCAGGCAAAAGATGTTTCAGTCAGGGACGGGGTTCTATGGATTTGGCTCAGAAAGTCAAAAACCGTTCAGGAAGTGTTGGGGCGATGGATTAGAATTTTTGAGATTCGCGGGAGTTGTTGCCCGGTGGTGACACTGGAGGCATTTATGAGGGCTAGGCCTAATGGCTTCCTTCCCCTTCTTGTGCATCAGGATGGTTCGTTGTTATCCCATTTTCAGTTTCTAGCGATTTTCCGGCGGGTTTTGTCCAGGCTGGGGTATGCGGCGGGGAGTTCGGTACAAATTCCTTCCATATTGGGGCTGCCACTGGGTTTAGTTGAGAGTGGGCTTTGAAGGAATGGTGGTTGGAAGTCTGGATGCTTTCGTTTGTATGTCAGACTGGAGTTGCGGGTTTAGTGTCTTTCATTTGTTCCAGGTCCAGTTCAGTGTTGGATTGTGGGACATTCTTATATTTATTGGGCCCGTAAGGCTGCTGCAGTGAAGTGTCAAGGGTTGCAGTTGAATTTCCCAGAGGAGTCTCTGTCAATTCGTTGGCTGGGAGTACAGGGTTTGAGGTGGGACCAGGTTCTTAGAAAAGTGGTGGATTATGACAGGTTGTTTCAGTCACCTGCGATTCTTGTAATGGGGAAATGGCCTGAGTTTTATAGCACAGAGGGACTTGATTGAGTGCATTAGGAAGGATTTGGGTAGGTTGAGAGAGTTGTTCCCTGATCTAATTATCGTTTGGTCAGATATTGAACCCCGTTCGGTATGGAGGTCTGCTTGGGATTTTAGGAAGCTGGAGGCCTCTAGGAAAAAGGTTATCAGGGCCATCAGCAGTTTCGTATCTAAGATGGGTGGAGTGGGCATTAGGCACGTGGAATTTGAAGGGGAGATGGGACCTGGAGGAGACACTCGGCCGGAGGGGATTTTGACCCCAATTCCGGCAAATATAGTGGGTGGAGCTAGGGGGTATGAGGTGCCTGTGGAAGGGATTTAGCTGGGAAGCGGAAGCTTCCATATCCTCTTTATTTCCTACAACGGCAAAGAGAAGTTCCCTCCCTCCCTAGTTAAGTGGTTTGTGTCGCAGTTGTGCGGGGGTGCTTGTTTAATTTAAGGAAGTTGGCATTAAATTGGTATCTCCCTAAAGAGGCGGGAGAGCTGTTGAGGGGATGTTCCTGGAATGTAAGCCTGTGGAAGGTTCATCTCTGTGGCAAGCACCTTTGTGGTTAATATGTTGATATCTTATCCAGTTTTATTGTGATTTTATATGTTATGTTATTTATTAAAAAAACTATGTAATAAATGCGGGCTGTGGCCTTCACACCCATTCTCTCATGTGTAGTCTCATTTTAACGTAATGTATGCCTAATTTGGGGTCAATATTAAACATGCACATATTCATTTTCCCTACAGTATTCCTCTATCACTTTTCATGTAAATCAATCTCATAAACTTTACATTCTTATCTTTACAAGAGAATGTCATACATAACAGGAAATGTAATAAATCTTTTCTAATAGAAGACAATAATGTATCTAAAATTATCTGCATATAAAGTACATTAAACTGTAAATAACTGACTCTATGTCAGACAGTGCTGTTACCAATACACATTTTATATTAACATTAATATAGCATTTAACACCAATGAATACTGCATTAATAAAATAATTTAAAAGTAACTGGAATGAATAATGCATTAATAAAACAATTTAGAAGTAATGGAGTGAATACTGCATTAATAAAATAATTTAGAAGTAAATGGAATGAATAATACATTTATAAAATAATTTAGAAGCAACTGGAGCCTTAGGCCTCTATTTATGAAAGGTTTTGCGGACCTGATCCGACAGTGCGGATCAGGTCCGCAAGACCTCGCTGAATGCGGAGAGCAATACGCTCTCTGTATTCAGCATTGCACCAGCAGCTCACAAGAGCTGCTGCTGCAACGTCGCCCCCTGCTGACTTGCGGCCAATCGGCCGCCAGCAGGGAGGTGTCAATCAAGGAAATGTGATGATAGACTGCGCTAGAAAAAGAGGGTATGGCTAGTGAGTTTAGAAATGACTTCCTCTAAAGGTCCCAAAGAAAGAGATAGCATGCAAAGAGAAAACACACCAGCGCCTAAAATAGGCTGTAATACCCAAGGAACACAGAGTCAATTTATAGATAAAGATAAATATTTATTACTGGACTATATACATATCAATATGGGAAACAAATAAATAAAAGACTTTGGTAATCCTCGCTATGTTAAAAGAACTAAAGTGTATACAGGTTGGCCAACCTTTAAAACTAGTACTAAAACAATTAATAAGAGTATCTATAAGTGCATAAATAAAACATATATAAAAGGTTTATATAAAAGCTATCTTAATATATAAGAAGTAAAATATAGCAGCACACAGCGATAAGCCGCGATTGAACAAATGTATAAATAACAAATCAACGGATAAGGGATCAATGCACAGAGCACTAGTAAACCTTGTTAAAAATATAACATCCACTAATAGTCGTGGGTATAATCAATTCTGGATGAGAACAGTCTTAATAATAAAAGTCTATAAGTCTGTATTGTTAGTGTTCATGTGGCAGGTTACATCAATGAATGACAGACGGATTGAACATATAAGTTCTTGTTAACCCGTATAATGTGCAGCTGAAAGGTACCTTTAACGTAGATTATCCAGTTCTGGTCTTTTAATATGGAAACACTGTATTGCCTCTAATAGAAGCTAAGCATGGGGATCTTTCCAATTTCTCCGAAGATAGCCGATCGTGAAGCCGGTTTGATCTTCTTGGCGCTCTCCCGCTGTGAACCTGCAGAGTGCGCGCCTTCTCCTGAAGGGGCTCTGATTGGTCCTGGCTATTTTGGGGGAGTTACCGCTCTCGATCAGGATACCGGCTCTACGGCTTCAGTAGCAAGTGATATCCAAGATGTCCTATGCGTCCTATGCAATCTCCTTAGGTTGGAAAAGTGTAGCAGCAACGCGTTTCAACTGAGAGAACTCAGTCTTTGTCAAGAGCTTATTTTAGGCGCTGGTGTGTTTTCTCTTTGCAGGGAGGTGTCAATCAACCCGATCGTATTCGATCGGGTTGAATTTCGGTGATTCCTGTCCGCCTGCTCCGAGCAGGTGGACAGGGTTATGGAGCAGGGGTCTTTAGACCGCTGCTTCATAACTGCTGTTTCTGGCGAGTCTGAAGACTCGCCAGAAACACGGGCCATCAAGCTCCATTCGGAGCCCCACACAATCTTATCTTGATTACCTCAGACTTATTTACAGATCAACTGATTCATTAAATACAGAAATGTTAACATATCTCTTATTTTCTCCTGACATTTTGCACATGTAATAAAGTTGTACATAACAGGAAATAATAAGGAGAATGGGTGTGTACTTCACAGAATCCTCAATGGTTATGAGGTAAAACAAAAACACTCATTGCTCCACCCATGATCTTCCACAATCCTTCAGGATCATAAGTCCATGTCATAATAAGAGTCCCATGCTCTCACAACAGAGAGTTGCATTTTCAGAGAAAATTATTTCAAGCAGCATATAAAACAAATACAATTAAACAAAGATCTTTCAATATGGGGGGGGCGGAGCCAGCTAGCAGCAGAGACAGACGTGCTGGTCTGCAGCTCTCTGCACAAATTGATCAAAAAACCTAATTTCAGACTAAGATACTGCTCAAATATGCACTAAAAAGGGAGCTTTGGATCCCTAGACTTGCTGCTAACGGACATGAGACTGTCGGAGCGAAGGGAAAATTTTAAAGAGTGTAACACTGGAGTGATGTGGATGCGGTACTCTGATTGATCGGCGCCATTTTGTCTGGTTACTTGACAAATACATCTTAATGTTCAAGGCGTCCTGTTAAGATCTGCAACACAGAGAGATAAGCACTTTTATTGAAATTGAGCTTTAATTTACCACTCTGCTAATTTACTTGCATTTTGGCCCCATTACTGCGCAAGAGGTCACTCGATTCTACAGTCAATGTGGTGGCTATTGCCAGGTGGGAAGACACAGTTCTGCACTCTCTAGAGCAGGTTTTTCAGCGAGCCGAAATGCAACTGATCGGAGCCATCTCAGAAGCGGTGCATTGCCTGCGCACTAGTGCTCATGGGGGCCATAGATGTGCAGGAAACTATGTGAAAGGGATTGTGACAATTGGGAGATCAGAGAAGCGGCTGGAAGTGCAGTGGGAGAAGGTGTTATTGAGAAGGTAATGCCCACTGGAATTGATGCTGCAACGACAGGCATGTCGGAGAGGGTGATGACAGATAGAGCTTATAATGGAGAGGATTTACACCCAAAGCAAGTTGAAAGGCAGCTGACTTTAAAGCTGGGCAGCCATGCTGGCTTATACATATTGCTACCAGAACTTCCCGTACAGTCAACGTGTGCTCTCCAACACTGTTCCTGCTCCATGAGTCAGAAAGCCGATGCGCTCCCTAAGTCAGAGTGGACAGATCGTGGAGATGGGACAATATGTGGGACGATAACAGTGTCACAGTGCAGATATGGCATCGGGTAGAGACACTTCTGACTGGGCCTGATCTGTGCTGCCGATTGCTAGAAACATCTAAGTTTTGCATTGTATGTCCTGATTTGGCTGATGCAATGTTTTCCCCTTACTCAAGACTGTCATTTATGCTTTGTTTATACTATATCAATCAGATCATATCCTCCTGATAACGCTTTTGCTACTTTAATAGATTGATCTTTGTCTTTTTTTCTTGCTTTTCTTTCCCAGACCTGTAACTCTGTTAGCTCTGTTAAGACTCACAGTTAATAATTTATATATCCCTCCATGTTCCTCTCTGCCAGAACACGAGGGGGAGACCCCTAAATCTAGAATAGGTTTATTATACCTTAGATTTAATAGTTTGTATAATTATTGTTTCTGCTTGCAGCAGCTATTTTGCATTTAACCATATACCTACAACGCAGCGCAGTTGTTAGTTGCAGTAATGAGGGCTAGTTATAGCTGTATAGAAAGGTTGGTCAGAAGGAAATAATTTTATAAGCTTATCACTTAGGCTAATGGTTGTTTCTAGTGGGTATTATGTCATCTGTTCATCCTGCACTTTGCCTACCTCCATATATATTTACACTACCTAAGATAGTCTGTTGGATAGCAGTTTTGTTAATTCCAAGTGAAAACTTTTTCTTCTACTGTTTAAATACTTATCCTGTTAAATATGCTTGAAGCCTGATTTGGCTAGATATATATGCACATTGGGATCTATGCAAGGCTGTTATACTGGGCTACCTGAACAGTACACACCCAGTTTCCGTTTAGTTAAAGCTATACACAATATTTTGCTGGATATTTAACATATGCTACTAGTTCATTTGTGTGCAGTGGATCTGCATAACTTATATTTGACATACATATATTATCTCTACAGTATGAGTTATGCACCTCTGATTACCCATTTGTATATATTTCTATTCCGTGCGCATTTATCCTGTTATGCACTGAAGTTAATAGTCTCGTGCTTCACTAGCTATCCTAGACAAAAGATTTATATTTAGCGACTAGACATTGTAGTCGGTTTTAATGAAACCAGTCAGACTTAGTGTTGTGTATTCATGTATATATATTGCTCCTTCTTAACTGCGTGCTAGTTTGTACTTGATAATAATGTTATTACTAGTTTCATGACCCAGTACTGACATAACATATAAGACATATCCAGGAAGTTCATAAAGTTCTCAGTGCATACCCATACCTATAATCCAAGCCACCCAATTGCTGATTGGGAAATTCTTTTCCTATCACCTTGCACATATAGCTTTACTGACAGATTATTATTACTGAGATCCATACCTAGCTAGAACACCTTACTATAGTAGCTCTTAGACCGAAGTTATATTGTTTGATTTTATATATATATTTGTCAGCCTAGCATCTTTTCTGTACTAGTCATATCTTCTTACTTGATATTAGGAAGCTGTACATTTTAATCCTGACCTAGGGGTATAGGGCCCATGCTCCTGGGTTAGTGTCATAATATACCCAATGATAGATGTGACTTTAAGTGTTTTGTTGATAGTAATATTCCTAACGAAAAATTAAAGCCTGACGTTTAAGTTTTGCAGTAGCTGCCAGTTGTTAGCTAATAGACCTAAAGTTCTAACGCTACTTAGTATATGATAGTTGATACTAACATCTTTAACTCACATATCTCCGAGATGTGGTTCTCATTACACGGAGAAGATGGGGAGACCCACGACCTCTCATGGGAGAACGAGCGCTCCTCCAGCAGTACCTGCTTTATTCTCTATGCAATCATCTTTTGCTGTTGAGACTCACGGAGTCTCCCCATCCCTCTCTGTCCTAAAGGTTGCTTTATTTCCATCAGGCACCTAAATGTTACTGTATTTATGATTAAACAACTAAAAATCTATGCGCTGGTGGTAGATAATACTTCACATAAAAATCAGATACCCCAAGTCATCTGAATAAATAGTTTTAGTAGCAGTTATGATTGTCTTATATGTGTGCGCCTGTGTGCAAACACTGGCTTAATATCTACCAAATGACAATGGTCTTAGTAGTATTTGTATTTCTATGTCTATGTTTATATAAATAAATGTATAGAAAAAAACGTTTTTTAGTTTTTAAAGAATTTTCATAGAATAATATCTTAAAATTATTAAGTTCTAATTCAAAAATAAAAATAAAAAATAATAATAAAAAAAAATATACAAAGATTATTGGTTAAAAATAATATTCTTTTATTAGAATCAATATAAAACAGTCAGTCGAAATTGCTTAATCTTAAAGTGGTTATGTGAGAAAGTTGGTACCAACCAATTGTATTGAGGTGTAGCTAAAATTAGTATATGATATATGTGTGTAAAATTAGCAAGTCCAGTTTATACCTTGGTAGGTATTTAAAAATACTTTTTGTAAATGATTTGGCTTTTCGCTCATAAAATGCACCAAAGGTAGAAAATAAGGTATAATTAGTAGAAATACAGTTGTTAGAGATCGTTGTTGAAGACAACTATTGACACCTGGTTCAACAATAGGTGTTTATTTTCAGCCTTTTTGAAATAAGCCTTTTTGTGATATGACCAAAAGATTTAGGCTAGGTGTTTGAGCCGTTTTCTGTATGTCACAGTAATTATATCACAATAGTTATTGAACACTTAGTTTGTCTTTTGCGATATTATTAATCAACAGACTTTGAATAAGGTACCTTATTTGCAGTTCCAAGTCATATAAGAAGGTTCTTGCGTGTCCAAAAATGAGGTATAGATGAGAAACTTTCTTTGTCCTTTCAAAGTTTCTAGGAGCGCTTGTTGCAGCGTGTATGTCTCCTGTGAAAGTTGCCTCTGTCACTTCCGTGTCCGGTCTTGACACGCCCACCAAATGCGAGATTGACAGATAGGTAAAGAGCAAGGTTTCTCCAGTGCAGTGTAAGCAGTCTGTATCCAAGGTGATCAGTAAGCAGTCTGTATCCAAAGCAACGCGTTTCAGCTCCAAAGAGCCTTTCTCAAGCTTCTGTCAGACCTGCTTAGAATCCTATCTTTTATACCTTTGTTCCTGATTGAGTAAATTGTTTAATTGTTTTATTGAAGCATTGTCAAAGCCAATATCATTTCTGTGTGTGGTTTTCAATATGCTTAAAAGCCGCTATAGAGTATTCATGTATTCTTATTAGAAAAAAATATAATAAAATAAATCAACAACTAAATAAATAATTTTAGTAAAAAACTGGAATAGTTCTCTTTTTTCCTTTGTTGAAAAGATATTTTTTATATTTATATTGGTACTATACTGTGTGTGGTTTCAATATGTTTAAAAGCCACTTTAGATTAAGTAAATAATTATAGTGAAAACTGGAATAAAATCGGTTGGCTTAGTTCTTTTTTTTCCTTTGTTGAAAAAATATTTTTACATTTTTATATTTCTATTGGTTCTTTCCAATGTATTTCCAAGTTATTACTGTACATTAAAAAGACTGTACATATCTATATATGACCTGCATCATATGAAAAATAAAACTTAAAATTTGTTTGTTAAGATAGAAAAATTATCAGATTTATTTATATACTTTAAAAACGTTTTTTTCTTTGGTAATAAAGGACTAAATAATATATACATATATATAAAGCTGGACATTCTAAGTGTTATAGAACAAACCAATGTGTAATAGATGGGTGAAACAGTCTCAATCTAGAGATTGTAGGTATTTATGATTTCTTGTAGTATTGTGTTATGATCTATGTGAAAAAACTTCTCAGTTCAATTTCTAAATTCAGACCTTGTGGGTGAAGAGTGTCTAAATTGTAAATCCATTTGCTTTCTAGCTGCAATAATCTTTTTTGATTATCTCCCCCTCTCTTTTGTTTTTGTAATTTGGCTATGCCCATATAGTTAAAAAATTTTAGATTACCATTATTACAGGCTTTAAAATGCTTAGGGACGGGTAGGTCCTTATTTCTATCCTCGTCCATATTTTCGATGGATAAAATATGCTCTCGTATTCTTTCACGTAGGGGGCGTTCTGATTCGCCTACGTATTGCATTCCACATTTACACTGAATCATGTAGACAATATTTTTATCTGTGCATCTTATACATTCTTGGATTTTAAATTCCCTTTTATTAATATGTGATGTGACTGTTTTACTTTTCTTGGAGTGTCTGCAAGATTTGCATATAAAACATGGGAAAAAACCTTTTAGGTCCTGTCCTGTTAAATCTTTGTCTATTTTTTTATTCTGTTTAATTTGGGTTGGGGCAAGTATGTTTTTTTTAAATTATTAGCTTTTCTGTATATGAACCTCGGTTTTTTAGTGATAAAGGGGCCAATAATTTTATCTTGATGTAGTATGTGCCAATGTTTCTTTAGTATTTTTTCTGTTATTTTATAGTTTGCATTGAAATCACTTATGAATGGGATATTTAGTTTATTATGTTCTGGGTGGGTGTTGTCACTAAATTTTTTATTATTTTTGTTTAATATGGTATTTCTTTCCATTTTTCCTACTCCTTGTCTAATATTCTCTACAAATTCTTCCCTATAGCCTCTTTCTATAAACTTTGCCTTAAGTGCTTTTGATTGGTTATCATAATCCTCAGGTTTGTTACAATTTTTCATTACCCTCAGCATTTGTCCTTTCGGTATATTGTTCTTCCAGGCTTGATGATGGCAGCTACTTGAATGGATAAAATTGTTACTATCTACCGGTTTAAAGTAGGTTCTTGTATTGATAGTATTGTTTTCAATATAGATTTCTAAATCTAGGAAGTTCAAATTTGTGTTGCTTATTTCTTTGGTGAAGCGTATATTATAATTGTTATTATTCATTTCGTTAAAAATTATTTCAAAATTCTCAGGGGTCCCTCTCCAAATAATTATTACATCGTCTATATATCTTTTATATAGGACTAGGTTTGCACCCAGCTCGCGAGTGTCAAGGAATTGTTTTTCCCAAATTCCCATAAAAAGATTTGCATAGCTGGGTGCAAACCTAGTCCCCTAGTCTATATAGAAAACAATACTATCAATACAAGAACCTACTTTAAACCGGTAGATAGTAACAATTTTATCCATTCAAGTAGCTGCCATCATCAAGCCTGGAAGAACAATATACCGAAAGGACAAATGCTGAGGGTAATGAAAAATTGTAACAAACCTGAGGATTATGATAACCAATCAAAAGCACTTAAGGCAAAGTTTATAGAAAGAGGCTATAGGGAAGAATTTGTAGAGAATATTAGACAAGGAGTAGGAAAAATGGAAAGAAATACCATATTAAACAAAAATAATAAAAAATTTAGTGACAACACCCACCCAGAACATAATAAACTAAATATCCCATTCATAAGTGATTTCAATGCAAACTATAAAATAACAGAAAAAATACTAAAGAAACATTGGCACATACTACATCAAGATAAAATTATTGGCCCCTTTATCACTAAAAAACCGAGGTTCATATACAGAAAAGCTAATAATTTAAAAAAACATACTTGCCCCAACCCAAATTAAACAGCATAAAAAAATAGACAAAGATTTAACAGGACAGGACCTAAAAGGTTTTTTCCCATGTTTTATATGCAAATCTTGCAGACACTCCAAGAAAAGTAAAACAGTCACATCACATATTAATAAAAGGGAATTTAAAATCCAAGAATGTATAAGATGCACAGATAAAAATATTGTCTACATGATTCAGTGTAAATGTGGAATGCAATACATAGGCGAATCAGAACGCCCCCTACGTGAAAGAATACGAGAGCATATTTTATCCATCGAAAATATGGACGAGGATAGAAATAAGGACCTACCCGTCCCTAAGCATTTTAAAGCCTGTAATAATGGTAATCTAAAATTTTTTAACTATATGGGCATAGCCAAATTACAAAAACAAAAGAGAGGGGGAGATAATCAAAAAAGATTATTGCAGCTAGAAAGCAAATGGATTTACAATTTAGACACTCTTCACCCACAAGGTCTGAATTTAGAAATTGAACTGAGAAGTTTTTTCACATAGATCATAACACAATACTACAAGAAATCATAAATACCTACAATCTCTAGATTGAGACTGTTTCACCCATCTATTACACATTGGTTTGTTCTATAACACTTAGAATGTCCAGCTTTATATATATGTATATATTATTTAGTCCTTTATTACCAAAGAAAAAAACGTTTTTAAAGTATATAAATAAATCTGATAATTTTTCTATCTTAACAAACAAATTTTAAGTTTTATTTTTCATGATGCAGGTCATATATAGATATGTACAGTCTTTTTAATGTACAGTAATAACTTGGAAATACATTGGAAAGAACCAATAGAAATATAAAAATGTAAAAATATTTTTTCAACAAAGGAAAAAAGAGAACTAAGCCAACCGATTTTATTCCAGTTTTCACTATAATTATTTACTTAATCTAAAGTGGCTTTTAAACATATTGAAACCACACACAGTATAGTACCAATATAAATATAAAAAATATCTTTTCAACAAAGGAAAAAAGAGAACTATTCCAGTTTTTTACTAAAATTATTTATTTAGTTGTTGATTTATTTTATTATATTTTTTTCTAATAAGAATACATGAATACTCTATAGCGGCTTTTAAGCATATTGAAAACCACACACAGAAATGATATTGGCTTTGACAATGCTTCAATAAAACAATTAAACAATTTACTCAATCAGGAACAAAGGTATAAAAGATAGGATTCTAAGCAGGTCTGACAGAAGCTTGAGAAAGGCTCTTTGGAGCTGAAACGCGTTGCTTTGGATACAGACTGCTTACTGATCACCTTGGATACAGACTGCTTACACTGCACTGGAGAAACCTTGCTCTTTACCTATCTGTCAATCTCGCATTTGGTGGGCGTGTCAAGACCGGACACGGAAGTGACAGAGGCAACTTTCACAGGAGACATACACGCTGCAACAAGCGCTCCTAGAAACTTTGAAAGGACAAAGAAAGTTTCTCATCTATACCTCATTTTTGGACACGCAAGAACCTTCTTATATGACTTGGAACTGCAAATAAGGTACCTTATTCAAAGTCTGTTGATTAATAATATCGCAAAAGATAAACTAAGTGTTCAATAACTATTGTGATATAATTACTGTGACATACAGAAAACGGCTCAAACACCTAGCCTAAATCTTTTGGTCATATCACAAAAAGGCTTATTTCAAAAAGGCTGAAAATAAACACCTATTGTTGAACCAGGTGTCAATAGTTGTCTTCAACAACGATCTCTAACAACTGTATTTCTACCAATTATACCTTATTTTCTACCTTTGGTGCATTTTATGAGCGAAAAGCCAAATCATTTACAAAAAGTATTTTTAAATACCTACCAAGGTATAAACTGGACTTGCTAATTTTACACACATATATCATATACTAATTTTAGCTACACCTCAATACAATTGGTTGGTACCAACTTTCTCACATAACCACTTTAAGATTAAGCAATTTCGACTGACTGTTTTATATTGATTCTAATAAAAGAATATTATTTTTAACCAATAATCTTTGTATATTTTTTTTTTATTATTATTTTTTATTTTTATTTTTGAATTAGAACTTAATAATTTTAAGATATTATTCTATGAAAATTCTTTAAAAACTAAAAAACGTTTTTTTCTATACATTTATTTATATAAACATAGACATAGAAATACAAATACTACTAAGACCATTGTCATTTGGTAGATATTAAGCCAGTGTTTGCACACAGGCGCACCTAAATGTTACTGCCCTAAACTGTTTCAAGAGATGATAGAGTCTACAGCATATTCTATATCATTAACTTTACATGTTATTATGCTTGCTGAAATGTGATGTATTATTTAACTAAATGGAAAGACACTGGTATATTATTTTTTTATTCATACTCCCCCAATGACAGTCAATCTCTACATACAAGTTAAATACTTGTACTACCTCCCCCCCCATACACGCAAATTCTATTTGTGTTATCCCCTTCTACGGGGACTGGAGAAGTCAGTTTCGTATCTAGATACACTTCTCCTCTTGGTGATCCTGCGGTTCACCATACCTGATAAAGTATTTAAAACCTCACCTGATTAATACTGATACACTCGGTTCAAACCTATAAGACACCTATTATATTGTCTGAACTGAATAGTTGGTCTTTAGTGTTTTCTGTTCAATATCTGCTCTTCTCATCATCCTCTAGGTGAAAATTGAAATCCTTATAGGAGATGATTCCTAAACTGACTTTATGAAGTCCCTAGAAAGTTGAGTTAATTGATAGTACTGAAGTACTAGTTTGCCCCTGTGTTTACAGTCTGTTCACACTATTTAAAAATGAGGTTTATATTCTTATTCAAAATAATTAAAATGAGGTTTATGCTGTAGATATTTTATTTCATGCTTGATATGCTTGATTTATATGATCTGCATTCCCATCAACAGCTATATTTACTATGTCATTATAACAATATAATGTTTACATATATGTGCATTTTTTAGTCACCTGCGTTGTGACACCTGTTGTATTGTTTAATCCTCAATAAAAAATATTTTCAAAAAAAAAAAAAAAATCTTTCAATATGAAACATGAAAATTATATGTTTAGTCAAGCCCTGAAATGTATTACAAAATTCAATAATAATTATAAGGAAATTATTATTATATAGGAAAGGTATTGGTTTATTCTCCATAATAAAAGAACTGATTGGAGAAAGACCTATGTGCATATTTAGGAGGGTACCAACTATAAAAAATGCACTAGCGCCCATTAAAGTAGTGTCAACTAAAATCATCAAATTGTCTAAGAAATCCACAATAAGGGAAAAGATAAATCAATTTTAGGATTATTACAAGATATTAGTTGTACTGTTTGACCAAAGCATTTTTAACGCATCCTATACTTATATAACATTCCCTATACTGTCAGTGTGAAGCAATAATGCACTCCTTGTGTATGTATTACAAGTTGTTGGTTAAAGGGACAGTCAAGTGAAAATTAAACTTTCATGATAAGGCATGCAATTTTAAACAACTTTCCAATTTACTTTTATCATCAAATTTACTTTGTTCTCTTGGTATTCTTTGTTAAAAGCTAAACCTAGGTAGGCTTTAACTGATTCGAAACCATTGAAGGCCACCTCTTATCTCAGTGCATTTCGACAGTTTTTCACAGTTAGACAGCGCTAGTTTTTTATTGTTTAAAAAGATAGATAAAGCCTTTGCTTCCCATTCCCCAGCTTTGCATAACCAACATTGTTATATTAATAACCTCTAAGCTTCCCCGTTTCTAAGCCCCTGAAGGCCGCCTCTTATCTCAGTGTTTTTAAACCTTGCACAACAGTCAGACAGTGCTAGTTCCTGTGTGTCATTTGATAACATTGTTCTCACATCTGGGGAGAATGATAATGGTTATACAAGAATCAGCACTAATTGGCTAATTTGAAAGTTTGTAAAAAGCACTGAGATAAGAGGCAGTCTGCAGAGGCTTAGATACAAGGTAATCACAGAGGCAAAGGTATATTTATATAGCAGTGTAGGTTATGCAAAACTAGGGAATGGTTAATAAAGGGATTGTCTATCTTTTTAAACATCTTGGCTTTACATTCTAAGCTTTATTTTTCAAACTGCACATATATTTCTGAGTAAAATTGTGCTGCTTCAGTAGTTTACTGCCAAGCCAGCATATAAAAGGTGATTAACATCATGTTAAATATTCCATTCCATTATCTGACTGAAATTGTTGAACTATCAAACATAGCATTTGACCAGTTATTAGTGCAACCATTTATTTTTTGCAGTGGCACATTACTATACAGGTAGCCCTCAGTTTACGCCTGGGTTAGGTTCCAGAAGGAATGGTTGTAAATCTAAACCATTGTAAATTGAAACCCGGTTTATAATGTAAGTCAATGGGAAGTGAGGGAGATAGGTTCCAGGCCCCTCTCAAAATTGTCATAAGTAACACCTAATACATTATTTTTAAAACTTTGAAATGAAGACTTTAAATGCTAAACAGCATTATAAACCTAATGAAATAATCACACAACACAGAATATATAATTAAATTAAGTTAAATGAATAAAAACATTTGCTAAACAGCATTATAAACCTAATAAAATAATCACACAACACAGAATTCACTTGCATTTTTCTGCACACAGTTCTTTCTATGCATTCCAATCTGGACTGATTTATAGACAACAGGAAGATCTTGTTCCTTTGAAATCTGCTCGATAGCTCAGGTCTGGTTAAACTGATTAATTTCAGCTTGCTTGGCTTTGCTGCAACACAAGCGGACAACTCCGCCTACTGGCTATTTCAATAAATTCAATATATTCCGCCTACTGGCTATTTCAATAAATTCACTGCTTCTCAATGCTTTTCAATAGCAGTCACATGACTGGAAAAAAGGTTGTTATTCTGAAACAGTGTAAATTGAACCGTTGTAAAACGAGGGCCACCTGTATATGCTTTCAGTTAAAGAGGCATAGCACTTTGTTAGCAGCTACTAGAGAACATTTCAAAATATATTATAGTCATTTATTGTTTTTAAAATGGAAAATTCTCTACTGAACCCCCCCCCCCCCCACACACACTATTCTTGTCACACCTTTTAGATAAATGTCTGTATCAATAAATACAGTAATGAGAGTTGCATCTATCATCTAGTGAAATGTTAACACTTGGGTGTCAGTTGTTAATAAAGTTTAAGGTTCAATTTCACTCTAAACATATTTTACTTGTGTTTTTGTCCATTAAAAGTTAACATATTTGATTGTTCTCTTTCATATGTGCCATATAAATTGTTTGCTTATAATGTCCCTTTAAACTAAATTTTACAGAATAGTTTATAAACTAATTTAAAACTTACTGTAATTTGCAATAATTTTTTAGTCATATGACTAGAGCTCAGTATCTTGAGGGGTTTGGCTTCTTTCTGTGTCATATGAATGGAGCACAGTATTAAAAGGGTTGTGGTATTTCTCTATCATTTTTAATAATGACTCAGTTTACATTGGATCGTAAAATGCTCCTTTAAATTACAATTGGAGTAAAAAAGGGACACTGCAGCTTTAAAAGCACCTGTAATAACAATATATCAGAATTTTGGCCTTGACAGCATGAGCTCTGGCTATGCAAAGTTACAGCCCCCATGAGAATGGCTAGTGGCACGGTGCCCATTATTCAGCACTTACCAAACACCTCAGTTCCAACGCTGTTTCACTCAGCACCACTGGCGTCCATATAGACATAAACAGAGCAAGTGCTGGAACCAACAGTGAACACCTTGGGAACTGTTACTATGCAGAGATGCATTACTCTGGACTCACAGCCTGATATGGTGCCCAGTCAGGGTGTTTGACTAGCAATGACCTGTTTCCACTTCATAGCCCATATTCTCTAGTGTGAGGTATATAGACAACAGGAGGCAACACTATAATTTCCAATATAAATAATAACATAAATATGTTATGCTTCTAAACCATATGTACATTCAATTAATGGCATATATGTGTGTGTGCATCTATTAATCAATCTGTCATTTATCTACCTATATATCTGTCTATATATCTGTCTATCATCTATCTGTTTATAAATACACACTATATATATATATATATAGAGAGAGAGAGATAGATAGATAGATAGATAGATAGATAGATAGATAGATAGATAGATGATAGATAGATATAGATATGTAAATATAGATATATAAATAAATATATATGTGTAAATAAATAAATATATATATATTCTTTAGCAGGTTTTATATAAAAGTTCCATGGTGGGCCCTTATTTGGAATAGGAATGAATACTATCATGTAATGAGAGTCTCATTTGGGGCTTAATCTCAAAAAATGTACTCTACAATATTATGTTTCTATGGATTTATGGCCGTGAGGTGAGCCAATGATTACAGCATGGTAATTCCATATTATTTTTTTAATATAAAAACATATAACATTAAATTTTATCCACTTATTTACAGGCAGCCTTTGCAGGTACGTTAAAATATGTCTTGCCAAATGTGACAAAAATTATTGTGACTATTTTCAAGAATAATAGAAATTGTCTTAGAAATATATATATATTAATTAGCACAACCATAGGCATGTTAAATTCACCATTGCCAGTTTATAACATTCGATTATATGAATTTTCCAACAGAAGACGGACTGTAGTGAGTGGATGGGAGGTATCTGGTTCTTGAATTATTGACATTTTTATTTCCTATAAGGAAATTAAAGTAACATGAAATGTAGACCTTTGGGGGTTCACTTAAATATTGCCATGTTATGCTGTGGAAAAAGGGAACTGCCTACTGTTCTATGGAAGCAAACATTAAAACAACAAGAGACTTAGCAAAACAATATCTTCAGCATATGCTTGTAGGTCAGTATACAAATGGATATATCCTATACTGGTTGATAAAAAGGAGCCATTCTGAAGACAACTAGCATTAGCAGATGTTTTTGTTTATAAGTGGATTCATTTTAGTGACAAGATTATATTTTTTAATAAATTAAAGTAAACAAAAATGCAATTAATAAAAATATAATATTCTTCTTAAAAACATAGTTACAGCTACTTACAACTTCTCCAAGCTGCTGCAAATCCATAAATATTCTAAACTCCAAGAGGCAGAGTGAAAAAATAACATGAAAGAAAAAGACTGTGGTGACATAGCTTACAGATTTTATCCCTGAAATATTCACATAGCTGTTTTTTAAATCCCCTCCACATTCACCTTTATCTCCTAGGCTAGATACTCCCATTTAGCCTTTGACTGACATATGATAGGCCAAACCCTTGAATTGAGCATAAATAAATACATTTAAAAAAAACTGTTATGGGGCCTTCAAAAAATAAAATAAAATGAAAACTAGAATGTATGATTGTCCCTAAACAATACAGTCATATACAATACGGATCAAACATTTATCTTCTGGCACAGAATATTGCCAAACCTTGCTTCCTCAGAGCGTCGAATCACGAGATACATATAGTGCAATTTGATAAACCACTGTATCTTCTTTATTTAGAATAAACTCACAGGATTTGTTATGATCAAAAGGATTATTCGTAAAAGCATATCAGCTTCCCTTTTCTCTTAACCCAAGAGAAAGACAAGCTATGATGTAATGCATGTGTACAATTACTTTTATTGGAAAATTACACAATTACTTTTTATTTTTGTCTGCTACATGCTATTTTTTTGAATGATTGAGTGCCTGGTGTTTGGTATATTCTTAATTATTTATTGGCAGTGAACCAACACCAAGGGGGATTCTGACCTTAGCCATTGTAGCACTGATTCCTATATAATATTAGTGCCAGTGTTATAACCTATTAACCCTAACCGCAAACCTTCCCCACTGCGATAAAGTTAAAATGTGGCGCTGTCCTACACCTTTAACTGTAATTAGCCATACATAAAACTATCCCTAACCATGGCAGACACAACTTCTAGTTCAATTATCCCTCCAACATGATCCCCTCCACCATAATTACTTCCCTAATTAAATATAATCCCCTTACTCAATCCAAACTGCAGATACCCACCCACCTCGATTCCTTACCCCCCCCAAATAAAAAAACCCCAACTTCTTAAATAAATTTAAAAAATGCTCAACTGCAGCCTGTTTAAAGAACATAGTTTTCTCAGCCTATGCTGGCCATACATAACCTCCCAATTGTGCCTTAGAACAATTGTGCCTTAGAATACTCTGCATACTCTGGGGGCTGCTACATCCTCTGTATTCTGTACAATACCGACCAATATTGTGCAGTCTCTTGGACCCACTTGACTTTGCTGCCCCATCTGAGTGGAATCTCCTTTTAGATAAACAATCCTGAAACAATCAGCCTCACTTCCATCTGTAGAACAGTGAAACATTAATGGGATTACCAATGCTCTCCACAATCTCTTATTACTTCTGTTATTGCTTTTAAAATCTTCAAGTGTAAAATATTCAAGTCAACTCACCTTATATCCTTCTCTAATGTATTGGCTGTGTATTACTATTTCTATATAACCATTCTGTGCTACTATGCTAAGTTATTACCTAATACATGGGGACATTATCATACTTAAGATAAGATGTTTACTAGGTGATAACTAGGGATATGATTTGTATTGAGATTTTTGTTCTTATATCCAATGTCCTTAGTTTGAAGATTCACTAAGTATTTATTGAACAGATTGTTGAGTACAACAATGATATTGTTTGGACTCATACCTTGGAAAGCAGAACTTCCAAGGATGTGATGTTTTCTTAACTACTGGTAGCAAACTTCAACTTCCTTATCAATCTCCAAGCCTGATTCATATTATTTATTTTTCTTGGGTAATAACAATAACCAAGCTCATATAACACATCTCTTATTGTAAAAATGTAAAGGGACCGTCTACTCCAAAATTGTTATTGCTTAAAAAGATAGATAATCCCTTTATTACCCATTCCCCAGTTTCGCACAACCAACATGGTTATATTAAGATTCTTTTTTATCTCTGTGATTACCTTGTATTTAAGCTTCTTCTGACAGCCCCCTGATCACATGCCTATTTATTTGTATTTAGCCAATTAGTGCAGTGTCCTGCACAACTCCATGGGAGAGAGCCCAAAGTTATCTATATGGACCACATGAATTAGAAGCCTCTTGTTGTAAAAAGCTAATAAAAAATTGTGTGATAAGAGGCTGTCTGCAGTGGCTTAGAAACAGGCAGAACTTTAGAGGTTTAAATGTTATAAAGTATTTAATATAACAATGTTGGTTGTGCAAAGCTGGGGAATAGATTAGAAAATCAAGGCTTTGTCTATCTTTTTAAACAATAACAATTTTGGTGTAGACTGTCCCTTAAAATCAGTACTCTATGGCCATATTATTTATACTACTTCCTGCCTTAAATCATACACAGCATCATTTTATGCAACTCAGCCAATATCTGGTACATATCTGTCATGATTACAAACAGCATCCTTATTACACAATTGACCCAAATGTATAGATTTTTACTAGAATCATAAATAAAACCAGGTCCAGTCCTCTTATTATTTCTGATTCCAGAGAGCTGGCGGTGCGGTGTATTGCTTCTGAAGACATAATTTGTGCCATACAAGCTACTAATGACTCTCTGAGCAGAGATGGTGTTTGAACTGGTGCACAGGTCTTCACAGCATATGTGCGTATGCCACAGAAAAAAACTGTAATAACTTTTACTGGAAGCATTTTTGCTAATAAGAGTATATTGCAACAATAAAAAACAAATATCATATGTTAAAGGCGCCTGCTTGTATATATCGTCATAAAATATAAAGTGCAATCAGTGCGTAAAACACTAAAAACAGTCAGTAAATAACTAACCATACATCAACTGCAATGTGCTGAGTTAGGAGTGATTGAAATAAGCAAAATGTTGCTAGTGATATAATGTTGCAAAATATAACAACCCCATGTGGCAAGTAAGATTATGGGGATATCTAATAACGTATTAGCATAATATAGCAATAAAATATTGTGTATACAAAATATCCAAAATATCCAAATATAGGTGTAGAACATAAATCAAAAATACATCAACAGAAATGAAAGTGATCACTAATAGGGAGTTAGTGATAAAGTCCTGATTATGATCCTTATGGATTTCCAGAAAATATTCTGTTTAAGACTCGGATTGGAGGGTCCCAATGGTGTGGTATCGTAAGGCTTCTGTACTCCTTCCAAAGCTTATTGGCACATAAGCGAGGCTCTGTAGTGGTGTAAAAGAAGAAAGAAGAAGGCGCCACAATAGTGCACGATCAATGTTGTTAAAAGATCACATGCACGACAGGTTGTACTTACTAGAAGTAAGGCACTTGAGAAGTGCAACAGATGCAGTCAGTACTTTTAATAGCTGTCCAGATAGCTATCCTCTCACTACTCCAGTGAGGCCTGAATTTTGAGGTCCGGAATCGGTGAGCAATGGTAAATTGTAAGCCAAATAGTAATGTCAAAAAATGGTCTTACAATAATACCTGATTCTCATGGAGAGCAGGAATAATGATATTATCGTGATGACAAGGTTGTAAAAACAACTCAAGTTTATTAAAAACAAAGTAAAAACACAACGCGTTTCCCAGTTCACAGACCGTTGAGTTGTTTTACAACCTTGTCATCACGATAATATCATTATTCCTGCTCTCCATGAGAATCAGGTATTACTGTAAGACCATTTTTGACATTTTTGACATTTTTGCTGGCGGCTGATTGGCTGCAAATCTGCAGGGGGCAGCGTTGCACCAGCAGCTCTTGTGAGCTGCTGGTGCAATGCTGAATACGGAGAGCGTATTTCTCTCCGCATTCAGCGAGGTCTGTCGGACCTGATCCGCACTGTCGGATCAGGTCCGTCAGACCTTTGTTAAATAGGCCCCTTAAAGTGAAGGTAAACTTTGATGAATGAAAGCCCGTTTTTTAAAAATACTGTTAAAAAAAGGGGCACTTTCATTCATCAAAGTTTACAAAGCAGCCGTTTTGTTTATAAACGTACCTCTCTCCTCTTCACAGCCAGAGCAGCTTCCCCCGTCAGCAATAACTAATCCAGCTTCCTCCAGATCCACCAGATTAGTCATTGCTGACATGTGAATAGAGGATCTCCGGGCGGGGGAAGCTTCTCCGGCTGTGAAGAGGAGAGAGGTAAGTTTTTAAACAAAACGGCTGCATTCTAAATTTTGATGAATGAAAGTGCTCCTGTTTTTAATAGTATTTTTAAAAAACGGGCTTTTATTCATCAAAGTTTACCTTCACTTTAAAGAAAGCATTAGAAATACTATTACATTAAAGGAATGGTACAATGTTGTTCAAACATTCAAAATTCGGAACAAACAAATGTGTTAAAATTTGTTTCATTCTTCAAATGTTGCAAAACATTCACCCATCCCTAGTGGTGGGTGGAAAGTTCAAGCTGCAGCAGCACTGTATAAAAAGATTTTTTTTATACCAAAAAGTTATGGTATGGACCCTTGCAGCCTGCACGGATAAACAACCTCACAGAGTGCTGAACAGTAACCTGCTGTTGGAACTAGTGGTGGGTGGGATAAGAAGTGATGAGTGACATTTTGGCCTAGCTAGTAGTTTAGGAATTGTGAGCTCTGAATCACTGATATCCAAACTGCATTCTTTTACTATAATGTTTACTACAAAAAGTAAATACTTGTACTACTCACTGGAGTAAATCTTAAGATGTTTAGGTTTTACTAGAGACAAAGAAGAAATACACCAAATAACAACATTTTTTCTCATATTTACCAAATAAAGGGCCAGTGTCATATTCCTACTCTACACCTTTAAGCTTTACTCCTCCCCTAAATTACTCCCTATATCACCTGTCTCATTCTAGCAACCATTGCTTGATTATTAGCAAGTAATCCTCTGAACACTTCGGATCACCTTGCTTTATACTCCAGCCTTAAAGTCTGAGCTTTTGGATTAATTGGAAACGCTCCTATTTCGCTCTGTATATATTTTGTTTTCCACATTTGGATTTGCCTCCTTGGAAAACAGCTTACTCGTTCTACAGCCGTTTACTTTCTCCCTCTGCATCTGCCGTATACATTCTTCTCTGCAGTTCTCTCCGTATGACCTCTACTTGCGGTTAAATGAATTCCTGCTGAGGGGAGTTTCAGTTCAGCTTCCACTAATCCTGTAGGCTGTTCTCAATATTTACCAAACAACTTCTACTTGGGATATCCTTACTAAGCAGCCATTTTACAGGTACTATCACTCCATCTGTATCATATTATAGGTGCTTGTCTAAGACTTTCTGCACATACCAGACTCTTAACACATTTTTTGCTCCTCATTTCAAGTGTTGGGTAAGCTTTAAGATATTATCTGAAACCTCTGTCAGTTGTGCTTAGTTATGATTTCTACAGCACGAAATCTGGTCTCTCTCTCTGGCATCTTAAGTATATTTATGGCATACTGTTCACTATGAAAACAATCTACATTTAAATATGCTGCAGTCCTTACAACGGTATGTACCATCAACACTACAATTGATCATATTGAAGCAATTACATGACTCCCCCCTAGGAGGGCACCCAGGCATTAATAAGACCATAGATCCTGTAAAAAGATCTTACTGGTGGCCAAATCTTGGAAAGACAGTATATGACTACGTAAGATCTTGTGAAGTTTGCGCTAGGAACAACACCTAGGAACCTGCAGGCCTTCTCAGACCCCTACCAATTCCAGAAGTTCCCTGGTCTACCATTTCTATGGACTTCATTGTTGAATCATATCATGAGATTACATGACTTACCTAACACAATCATAACTGACAGAGGTACACACTTTACTTCTAATTTCTGGAGACAGATATGCCGCATACTCAAGATTGATTCCCGACTTTCCACTGCTTACCATACACAAACTAACGACCTCACTGAACGAGTAAACCAAATCTTAGAGCAATATCTCAGATGTTATACTTCTCATCTCCAAGATGATTGGTAGGATTTATTATCTATGGCTGAATTTTCATATAATAATTCCCTTAATACCTCAAGAAAAGTATCCCCATTCTTTGGTTCTTATGGGTTTCATCCAAACAGCATACCTAACATATCAGTTCAGACTTGGAGTCCTATTTATGAAAGGCCTGTCAGACATGATCCAAAATTGCGGATCATGTCCGACAGACCTCGCTGAATGTGGAGAGCAATACGCTCTCCGCATTCAGCATTGCACCAGCAGCTCTTGTGAACTGCTGGTGCAACGTCGCCCCCTGCAGATTTGCAGCCAATGGGCCGCTAGCAGGGGGATGTCAATCAACCTGATCGTATTCGATTGGGTTGAATTGTGGTGATGTCTGTCCGCCTCCTCAGAGCAGTCGGACAGGTTAGGGAGCAGCAGTCTTTAGACCGCTGCTCCATAACTTGTGTTTCTGGAGAGTCTGAAGGCTCGCCAGAAACACAGGCTCTCAAGCTCCATGTGGAGCTTGATAAATGGGCCCCTAATTGTCCATCTGCTTCAAATTTTACTACAAACCTCCATTCAACCCTCCAGACATTGAAAAAACATTTAACAGAGGCTAAGAGCCAACAAAAACACTTTTTTGACAAACGACACAGCCCTTCACCTAATTATCAAGTATCTAACTTAGTATGGTTGTCTACTAAAAACCTACGCTTAAAAGTTTCCTCCAAAAAACTTGCCAATCAGTTTATAGGACCTTTCCCCATCATCCGTATCCTTAATCCGAATACAGTTACTCTAAGGTTACCAGACTCTAATACGATCAATCCAACTTTTCACGTTTCTCTATTGAAACACTGCGTCAAAGATCATAATCCTTGAAGAACTTATCCTGTGGGACCTCCAATCCTAGTAGATAACAAGGAAGAATATGAAGTACAACAAATCCTAGATTCAAGAATAAGACTGGGAAAGTTGCAGTATATGATTCATTGGCACAGCTATGGTCCTGAAGGCGATTCCTGGGTTCCTTCCACTGACCTTCATGCTTCACGTCCCCTTCAAGCTTTTCATAAACACTACCCTCATAAACCACATGATTGAATCTTCAGAGAAGATTCTTGAAGAGGAGATACTTTCATATTCCTACTCTACACCTTTAAGCTTTACTCCCCTAAATTACTCCCTATATCACCTGTCTCATTCTAGCAACCATTGCTTGATTATTAGCAAGTAATCCTCTGAACACTTTGGATCACCTTGCTTTATACTCCAGCCTTAAAGTCTGAGCTTTTGGATTTATTGGAAACGCTCCTATTTCGCTCTGTATATATTTTGTTTTCCACATTTGGATTTGCCTCCTTGGAAAACAGCTTACTTGTTCTACAGCCGTTTACTTTCTTCCTCTGCAGCTGCCATATACATTCTTCTCTGCATTTCTCTCCGTATGACCTCTACTTCCGGTTCAACGGATTCCTGCTGAGGGGAGTTTCAGTTCAGCTTCCATGGATCCTGTCAGCTGTTCTCAATATTTACCAAACAACTTCTACGTTGGATATCCTCACGAAGCAGCCATTTTACAGGTGCTATCATTCCATCTGTATAATATTACAGCTGCTTTCTGCACATACCGGACTCTTAACAAATGTTTTGCTCCTCATTTCAAGTGTTTGGGTAAGATTTAAGTTATTCTCTGAAACCTCTGTCAGTTGTGCTTAGTTATTATTTCTACAGTATGAATCCTGGTCTCTCTCTCTGGCATCTTAAGAATATTTCATGGCATACTGTTCACTATGAAAACAATCTACATTTAAATATGCTGCAGTCCTTAAAATCGTATTCTGTTACAATATATCTAGGAAGTTAATTCTGAGGTATCCTTACTTTGATACCTGCTTCTCTGCATTTAATCTACTGTCCTTAAAAAAAATCAATATTGTATTACTTTGCTTTAAATTTGCAGATAATCCTGCTTCCAAATTTAAAGCTACAGTACATGCTGGAATGCAGATCTCTCATGGCATTAAAATGCTATTTTTTGCTGTTTTCCTACCTCAGCTACAACATTTATTTTACCACCAACATACTTTCTTTTTAACTGAAGTAAGAGGAAGTTAACTAGCTCATAACTAGTTAATCATTGTATTATGATCAAGCCTTTCATATATATTGTTTAGGTGTCTTCATCATGGACCCAGTCGAGGTATTCAATCGCATTGCATCCCTGAATCAAGAGACAGATATATATGCCCAAGGTTTAACTGACCTCCAGAAGGAAAATCAGACTCTGAAAGGGTTACTCAATGATTTCATGACAGCTAAAAACACAGAAGCACCTGAACCCTTAGTAAATCCTTCTATAATCTTCTCAGGAAATCGCACTGAATTTAGAGAGTTTAAAACCTCATGCCTAATGTTTTTTGCCTTGAAACCAAAGACCTATACATCTGAAAAGACCAAGGTTTGTTACCATAATCTTCTATCTGAAAGGAGAGCCCAGAGTTTGGGTAAGCAGGTTCTATGAAAATAATGATGTTATTTTAAATTCAGTTGATGATTTCTTTGCAAACATGGCAACTCTGTATAAGGACACAAATAAACAGCTTACAGCCGAAAACAACCTCAGAGCTCTTAAGCAAGGAAGGAGACAGGTTGATTACTATGTAGCTGAATTTCAAATGTGGGCTACAGATTCGTAATGGAATAAACTAAGTTTAAAAAATCAGTTCTGAATAGGGTTGTCTGATGTCCTTAAAGATGAACTTTCCCACATTGAAATGCCAGACACCCTAGAAGCATTAATTAAGATTTGTATATCAATGGATCGAAGATACCATGAAAGGAAAGCTAAAGAAACACACTTCGATTATACTCCAAAAAGGAACACATACCCCACGGCCAGCAAGAATTCAAGTCCAGTAGTCCCCATGGACATAGGAACCATAAAAGGAAACTTAACACAAGAGAAAACAAGAAGGAGACTGTCTAATTTATGTATATATTGTGCCAGCAATGAACATGCAGTTTCTACCTGTCCATCATTGGCACATCAAAGGAAGGGTAAGAATTCATCCATACAAATACTTAACACATCCATTCCCATTACTCATTGTTCTTTCCCTCTCTCACTACAGTGGGATCAACATCTCATCAGTTCAGAAGTCATGATTGATTCCGGTGCTTTTGGATTGTTTATTGATGAAACATTTGCAAACCAAAATAATATACCCTGTGTGAAAAAGCAAACACCTTTACCTGTTAGAGTCATTGATGGTTCTTATTACTTGAAAGGTCCAATAGCACAAAACACCATACCCCTTTTTGGTTTCATTTCCCTCAGGACACAAGAAATATCTCACTTTTGACATTATCCCCTCTTGTATTCATTCTTGAAATAAATTAATGGTAACTAAGACTCTATATTTCTTAGTGTCTGTTTGCTATACCCTTTAGTGATATGCTAATATTCCTCTTAATAATCCCTTATGAATTATTATACCTACTATAAAATATTAACACACAATCACTAGCTTAATTAAACTACTTGTAAGGACATTAACTCACAAGTCATACTCCAGCAATACAAAACTTTAAATACACAACACTGAACTAAACATCAATATTACACTAATACATTTGCCCATCCTAATGTGAGTGTGCGTGGTGTGCTGTAATAGAGGTTTTCAGTTTACTCACGTGATGTTCTCAGAGCAAGATCCCAAAGAAAAGAGAGAGAGCAAGTTAATTGTGTAGGGTCTTATGTAAGTCTTTCATCCCTCCCCTAATGATGATGTCACTCATATGCAAGCCCCCCTTTGTCATGTCCAGATATTTGGTTTCAGCCATGCCATGTGGTTGGGGGTAGGGCATATGATCACACAAAGGGTCTCTATATATCTCTTCCACTTAAAACAGCTGGTCATAATTAGCAGTGTCCTAAGACTTTTGGCAATGTGCTCCTCATCCCAGTATATTACACAGCTGAGTATTATGCCATATATATTACCACTTCCTGACCATATTCTGAATTCAGATTATGTCATTATTACATTCCCCCCTATTGGCAATGGAGGTTTCCATACCCTTCCATTCCAATGGTTTTTTTATATAAGTGAATCTTATGGAAGATTCCTAACCCCACCTATGTGTGATGGCTATATTAGTGTACTAAGGACGCTTCCATTCTCATACCATAATATAAGTGATATACACGTGCAATTAATGATGTTAAATAACAACACATACAAATTTGAATAATTATACATAATATTGAAATAAATAATATGATTATAAATGGATGTATGAACAGATATCCCAACGCAGAACCCCATGATGACTGTTTTGAAAAGGAATTTGCTAATTTCTGCCACCAGGTAGCACTTGATATCTCTGTAAAAGTATATTCAATTCTTTGTAGTTCTTGTTCCTGATGGAAGAAATTTACATGAACACGTTCCCCAAAATTTTTAAGATGTCCCAGTAACACAGAATCTTTTTGCAATAAGGTTACCCATTTTTGCCGAGGTGCATCATCTACTAATATTGGTGTTATGAGTGGAGCCCCCAAGGTAGCATTATATGTGAGTAACTGTGGGACAGTGAAGTTAAACTGTAGTGAACTTATCCTCACAGGGTACCCAGTAATACAATAAATCCCTGGTGTGATTTGTTCCCTTGAATTACATCTGTCAAACCATGCACTTCATCTTTAGGCTTCAACGCAACAAAACACACCTTTCCTTGTCCTAATGGAAAAATCATATAAAACAAATGATGTAAAATATGAGATTCTGTGACAGGTGTTCCTAGTGAAAACAAATTATAAACATTCTGATAGGTACCACTAGTGGGCACAAGTGAAGTAGCCCTGCATATATTTTCCCTGCAACCTAACCAACTGTTTAACCATAATTCTTTGTGTTCTGATGCAAAACTGTTAACAACAGACTGCTCCCATCCTCCCAAAGGTGTATGGTTATTTTCCATAGCCTGTGCTATTAATTTAAAGTCAGTTGATAACTATGTTTGCATGGAAATACACACAGAATCCCAGGATACTTCTCTTAACCTACTAATTACTCCTATCAGTAATTCTTCTGTATGTTGAATGGCAGGACCCTGAACTTGAATGACTGTCTGTGTCAGTGTCTCTACCAGGGTGTTTATCATTTCTTGTGTATGAATCCCTTTTGCATTTAACATCCCCTGACACTTTAAGGTTGTTGTTAAGCTGGATATGTCAATGGAATTTACCACTCCTAACCCTGTTCACACACCTCCCAAAACTGTATCCACAATATCCATCCTAGTCCTTCTCCCAGTACCTTCTGCACACTTAACTAATGCTTTTTCCATAGTGGCAGTAATTCTGGAACAATTTTGGTAATGTTTGGAAACTAGCCAATCTATTATTTTAATCTTCCACGTGATAAATTGGAATGTGGCATCCCTCAATACTGGAATTGGCTTGATTGTACTTATTTGAAATGGATCGCTAGAAACAACCATTTTCCCCTCACACATTGGAGTATTGTTATATTGTTTCATCTTTGGTGTAGTGATTAAAGTAGAATAGATCAAAGGTGCAAAAGTAGTTGTTTCCTTTTTTTTTTTTTTATTTAATAATCTTTTATTGAGATTCTTGGTGAACAAACAACACTGTAATGACATTGCAAAATATATACAAACAAAGCTGACGTTATTCCTCATTCAAAGTACAATGAAAGATTAAAGTTGTACACTAGATAGTAATGCAAAATTTGAGAATCTCATTTTTAAGTAATTAAAGAAAAGCGATTAACAGTGACTAATACAATGGTTACATATGAACCAATTGCTATAGGAACACAAACATACTAAAGATAGTCACAGAAAAAGTACATGCAATTTTAGTAGATTTTAATAACTTACGAACACTCTATAGGGATTGGTATAAATAAGTAAAATGATTAGTTAGCCTCAAATATTAATTGCCACTTCATTATATCAACTGATCTCAGAACGGCTTGTTGCTACAAACTATGAGTTGCTATCACTGCCACCCTTGCCGGGTGAGGGTATGACAGGGAGTTAGGGATCAAAGATAAATTTTATATGAGCAAAAATAAGCAACATCCCCCACAGCCGTGTTGATAGTGACTTATTGAGGGCAAAATGCTTGTAAGCTGATGTGTACCAAATAAAGCATGTCAGCGGGTAAACATCGCTTGAAATAAAGCACAACAGTAGCAGCAAAAGATTAAGAAATTGCTATAGAAGATCCATGTTGGCCCTAATGGAATAGGGGTGTCAGAAGGGAAGGAGGAACTATTAGCTGAGGTATATAGTTATAAAATAGGGGCTGTTGCTAAACTTACCATGAGATAATGTCAAAGTAACTTCCCCAACCACCCCAATGCACATTAACAGAATTGTGGCACAGATTAGTGTCTCTTAGCAAAAACTTAGACCCAATAGTCCCCATGTACTAGATACAGACGTGGTATAGCAGTCAATACAAATGTCTCTGAAGAGGAGGGTGAAGTACATCTTCTCTTACCCAATGCCCGATCTAAATAGCAGTCCACAGCAGAGTGTCCAAAGTTCCCCTTGTATAAGATTAGGGCAGAAAATCTCCACATATGTTGTCTCAGCACCCGAACAAAAGATCAAAAGATCAACCGCTCTCCGCCGTAACGGACTAGCATGTACCACCTCATGCAGGGCCAGGTGCAGTTGATGATTCAGAAAGCATGTCTCTTTCGGTTCTGTCGTGGATATCTTCATGGAAGGCAGCATATTGACATCTGAGTGTTCCCCCCTTACAGACTGTAGCTCCCGGAGATCGGCCGCATCTCCTAGGAGATAGGTAGGTCAAAGGAAGGTATGGAATACACTCCCGGCTGGGTGTCTTTACAATGATCTCGCCGCTGCTCCCCACACTCAGCCCTGCATCACTAGGGTGTAGAAAGGGTTCAAATCCTACATCGTGCTTTTTCACCTCCTCCATCTCGGATGTATCAGCCCACGTGGTCATGCGGTTCATACACTTAGACAAACTGCGGTAGCTATTGTCTATCCGTGCCCCAAGCCTCAGTAAGGCTATTTTCACTCCGACGTATGGTTCCTCCATTCCAGAAGTCAAAAGCATGAACAAGAGCTGTTACTGCGTACACTGTACCCGGTTTCCTGGGGGGGGGGATAGCAGCTTCAACTCCCGTAGGAGTGATTTACAGTCTGATTTGTCCGGGTTAATGAGCTCTGTCTCTTGTAGCGGCAGTGTAAAAGTAAACTGTATGATATCGCCTTTGTCGCTCTGCGGTTATAGATAGAGAATGTCTCTCTAAAGCAACTATTTCTCAATGTAATAAGTATCACAGGAACAGAGCTCCAAATAAAGCAGCCATCTTCGTTCATGGTCCGGACACGCCCCCCTTGTTTCCTTTTTTTTTATCTATTTTTAAGTATACTTCAATCTCTCCACCAAAATTGGAAGCTGTAACTCTCCAATTAATCCCTTCTCCAATTTGTTGTTCAAATATAACCTTGGTTATATTATAGTTATCACCATTTATAGTGTGAATAGGATTTGCAAATGTTGTAGACACAGAAATACCTTCTCCCACCAGACCTACAGTCCATTTTCTCCAAGCCACCCACTTTCATTCCCATTCAACTTTATACCCTGATTGACCCTCCAAAAACCAGTTAAATTGTCTTGATGTTTTTCAGCAAATATTTCAATCCTCCCACCCACATTAAAAGTCAATTTTCCCAAACAATCTTTGTTAAGGTCTTGAGAACTTCAGAAGCTTGTCCATCCTCTGATGATGTTGCTTGAACTCCAGCTACGATTCCTTCTGAGGATGGTGATTGAAAGTTCATTACAGTCACAAATTGGAAGTTTTTGCAATAACACCCACACAAATGCAAATAGGTTGGTGGCGATCATTCCTCTCAGGTTCCACATAATGAAATCTGTCAAAAAGATTAAGAGAATATCAGTTATTAGCAGAAATATCTACATCTGGGACAACTGTCCCTCTATACGATTTACATTGGTCAATATGGACCCATTTGTAACCAGGCTGCCTTCTGGTTTTCCCATGGGTTGATCTTTCTATTTTAATCACAGTATTACCCAATGTGTCCAAAGTTCTATAAGGTCCTTCCCAATTTGCATCCCAGGGAGACTTTTTGCGAAAAGTTGTAATCATGATCAATCCTCCCTTCTCAAACAGAGGTGTTTGAGGTGTAGATGGGAATTTAAAATCTGTTGGGGCCATATTAGAGGCAGCAAAAAGTAGCAGTGAGCTCAACTGCTCCTGAATTTGTGAGAGATATTGATCTCTAGACCCAGATTCTCTCAAGGGAGTAGACAATTGTTGTTCACCTTGGTGGCCTAATGCCACCTTTCTCCCTGTCATGAGCTCATAGGGAGAACACTTGGTAGCATTTGATGGTGTAGCTCTAGTAGCCATTAGAACTGCTGGAAGATGTGTGACCCATGATTTACCATACTGGGAAAGCATTTTGGACAATTTTGTTTTTAATGTGGGATTCATGCGCTCAACTATACCAGAGGATTGTGGATTATATGGTACATTAAATCTTGTCTGTATTCCCAGTAGGGCACAGAGATTTTGCATTACCTGACATGTAAAATGTGTACCCCTGTCTGATTCAATGAGTGTAGGAAAACCCCATCTTGAGAAAACATGTTCCCACAGTGCTCTGGCAGTAGCCTGTGCAGTATCACAATGAAGTGGAATAGCCTCAAACCATTTTGAAAAAATATCTACAATTACTAGGGCATACCTGAGACCCCCCTTTGATAGTGGAAGTGGGCCTATAAAATCAATTTGGATAGCTTTCCAGGGGCCATCTGCTACTGGTATTCTCTGGAGAATGGGTCTCTGACCTTTAGGACGTGGATTGATTTGAGCACAAATTAAACACTCTTGTGCACATTTTAAACATGTTTCTGCTAAATCTAGCCAATTACATTTTTGCCTTAAATGGTAGTCTAATGCACTTTGGCCAATATGCCCAAGAAGAGAATGTGTTTGCTGTGTTATAGGTCCCTGCAAATGACTTGGGACCACAAAAAGCAATTTAGCCTGTGGATCAGTGGGATTGGAGTAACATATTAACCCATTACAAATTGAATAACCATTTGGGAGTGTTTGCTGTTCCTGTAACAGAGGGAAAGGGTTAGGATCTTTAGCTTGTTCTGTTTTCAAATCAGGTACCTCTGGATCTACCATTGTAATCTTTGCTATATGTGCCATTGTATCTTTAGATGCAACATGCTCTCTCCATGCTTCCTGTGTCTCACTGTAATTCTTAACTGATTGCCATGGTTCCCCATCTAGCCTGTTTGGCTAACATGTCCACATGTGCATTCCCTTGTTAATGTTCATCTGTGAAATGTGTGTGTGCCTTAACTTTAACAATAGCTGACTGCAATGGGTGCTGTGTTCCCCAATCTACCAATTTCTTAAGGGCTTGAACATGTGACAATGGTTTGCCTGCTGAGTCTACCATTCCCCTTAGATTCCAAATTGGTAAGTACTCTTTCAGTGATCTGGTCACATAGGCATTGTCACTGTATATACAAATGTCTTGTGTGTCAAACCTGTGGCAAGCCATAAAAATGGCTTCTAATTCTGCTCTCTGTGCTGAGAATGATTGTGGTAGCATAAATTTAAGAGCTAATTGTTGAAAGGGGACCCAAATAGCAAAACCAGTATTAAAAATCACACCATAGACACAGGGAGGTCCATAATGATCCCTAAAGGAGTTACATATAAGGACCATGTAATTCAGGGCCTGAAGTAGTCAGTCAGAGCAGGATATTAGAGGATAATTCTTTTCACATTTCTTTTCATGATATCCCACTTCCCCTCCCCCCACAGTCATCACTCTCAAAGCCTCATGCGCTGGGCCATACAGATTAGTACCAGGCCTAAGCTTTGGGGTGTATTCCTGTCCTGTTTTATCTGGGGGCTTAATCTTCTTACTTTTCCCTACCCAATTCTGGTCATAGCTTTCTTTTGGAGGTGCAGAGGGATGTACTCTTTCCTGCCTTCCCTTAGTTTCCTTCTGAATTCTCTTTACAAATCTGCAATCTACTATTATTTATTGCAGTAATGGCAAGTACCTTTAAAGGGGCCCTCTGAATATTTTTGTTTCCCTTCATTAGTGGTTACCACAGCAATCCTGTGTTGCCCTGTATTCCTTTTCTTTAAAATGTTTTGCCTAGCCTTACCTATAATAGATAACACACCCTCTAGTGTATTCTTTTCCTCAGCCATCATTTATATGCTAGGGTCCAAATATGTGAATTTTTGTATTAAATATTGCAACATATCATGAGGTGTCTGTTCTGGTGAAATTCTGTGTGTCAATCTATATATTTGTTAAAATTTAGCTGCAAATACCCATGGGTCATCATTTAATGCTACTTGCATTTCTGCAAGAGAGTGACTGTCTAAATCTCTACTCCCTGTGACTAGTTTACAAACTGCTTTTAATCTGTCTCCATCTGAACCCCATTTATCCTCCTTAAACCAATCTGTGTTCAAATTAATTGGGCCTGCAACTGGTGATTGTAATCTAGCTTCAATGCTGCCTGGAAGCCAAATCTTTAACATTATACATGCTTCTTTAGGAGAAAGCATGTATTGTTTTATTGCAGACTCAAAATTTGACATGTTAGTAAATACATCTGCTTTAACATCATACACTGGAAAGAGAGGTTTTAACTTTACCAGTTGTCTCATTACTTTATCTCTATCTTGGTTTTTAATGGTAGTTGATAAAAGGGATGATGTTTCAGGAGAGGTGGTAGAAAAAAGTAAATTTTGCGTTTGAGTTAAATTTCTACGACTGGATCTTAAACTGGGTGTTAGTGATAATGTATCTGTTTGGTGTTCTGGATTTAATGTTCTTTGCTTAGTTATCTGTGGGGTTAGTATGGGAATGTGTGTGCTCTCTGTATTTTGTGTGTGATCAAATCTTTCCTCAGTGTGTGGAATAGGCACCATCCCCCCATCAACATGTGGACTTAGCACCGTTCCCCAATCAACATGTGCCCCATCTTCCTCACACACAGATGGATTCTCCTTATTCAATACTGCAACAGGGGTTAAATTTGCAAGCCCCTGTCTCAATGAAGCTATACGTTGGCCTCTCAAGTCATAATTTTCTTCTAAAGTATTAATATATTCTGCATTTACACCACACATGGGACAGTTCTCATCCAATGTGTTACAATTGATCTCTGTTAACATGGCTATGGGGGGAGAATGATCTGAGATTGCTCTATTCATTTGGTCTTTGATTGCTAGCTACAGTTTCATACAATTCTGTAATTTAGATTTTTCTTTTGTTGATTGACCGTGAGTCAGCAGGGGGCGGCGTTGCACCAGCAGCTTTTGTGAGCTGCTGGTGCAATGTTAAATGCAGAGAGCCTATTGCTCTCCGCATTTAGAGAGGTCTTGCTTACCTGATCCGCACTGTCGGATCAGGTCCGCAAGACCTTTCATAAATAGGGGCCTAAATATAATTACACATATGCAGATCACTTATAAATACACAGCACTGAACTAAACATCAATATTACACTAATACATTTGCTCATCCTAATGTGAGTGTGCGTGGTGTGCTGTAATAGAGGTTTTCAGTTTACTCATGTGATGTTCTCAAAGCAAGATCCCAAAGAAAAGAGAGAGAGCAAGTTATTTGTGTAGGGTCTTATGTAAGTCTTTCATCCCTCCCCTAATGATGGTGTCACTCATATGCAAGCCCCCCTTTGTCATGTCCAGGTATTTGGTTTTAGCCATGCCATATGGTTGGGGGTAGGGCATATGATCACACAAAGAGTCTCTATATATCTCTATCACTTAAAACAGCTGGTCATAATTAGCAGTGTCCTAAGACTTTTGGCAATGTGCTCCTCATCCCAGTATATTACACAGCTGAGTATTATGCCATATATATTACCACTTCCTGACCATATTCTGAATTCAGATTATGCCATTATTACAATTCTATTCTTCTTGGTTTCCCACGACTTCAAAAACATCACCCACTCATAGATTGGTCTCACAATAAAAATCTCTTTTCACTCTCCTTTTTGCATTAACCCATTTTTTCTCATTTATCTATCTTACATATTGATCCCTCTTACCCTGATGTTTATAATGAGTTTTCAGAAGTGTTCAATTTTAAAGGAGGCTGAAACCCTACTTCCACACAGAATTTATGATTGTCCCATTGAGACCATTCCTGGAACCACTATTCCCTATGGGAAAATACATCCCTTATCTCAAGTAGAATTACAATTCTTGAGATATTATTTGGATGATAATCTTAGGAAGGGGTTTATTCAGCCTTTCACTTCCCCAGCAGCAGGTATTTTTTTGGTTAAAAACAAAGATGGCACTCTGAGACCAATTATAGATTACAGAGTATTAAACACTATCACAATCAAGAATAGATATCCCCTACCTCTAATATCCGAATTACTTGAGTGTTTAAATGACGCCAAAATATATACCAAACTAGATTTAAAGGGCACATATAATCTTGTCAGGATACGTGAGGGGAATGAATGGAAACAGTATTCAGAATGAGATATGGTTTATATGAATATACAGTTATGCCATTCAGCTAATGTAATGCTCCCGCCACATTCCAAGCATTCATAAATGACATATTTAGAGATCTAATGGATATATGTGTCATTGTGTATCTTGATGACATCTTAATCTATTTCACAAATCTTACTGAACACATAACACATGTTCGCTGGGTTCTGTCACGTCTCAGAGACCACAGGCTTTTTGCCAAACTCGAGAAGTGTCAATTCCATATGTCTACTATAAAATTCCTGGGTTATATACTGTCCCCTAGAGGTATTGAAGTGAACTCCGAAAAAGTTTCTTTACTAATTGGCCATGTACTTCCACACAAAAAGCTTTGCAACAGTTTTTAGGGTTTGCAAATTTTTATAAGAAGTTTATTTTCAATTATTCTTCTATAGTAAAACCTTTTCCTAGCCTTACTAATAAGAAACAAATTCTCTTGGAACACTGAAGCTGAATCTGCCTTTACTTCCTTGAAACTCTAATTCACCACTGCTCCAATTCTCAGGTTACCAGATCATTCGAAACAATTCGTTTTGGAGGATGATGCCTCTAATTCAGGACTCGGAGTAAAATCTACTTTACACCCAGTAGCTTATTTTTCAAGAACTTTGTCTTCAGCAGAAATTAATTACTTTGTGGGGGACAAAGAATTTCTAGCCATCAAATTATCACTGGAGACATGGCGACATTTACTTGAAGGAACTTCAATTCCTTTCACCATCTAAATGGATCAAAAAAACCTTCAGTACTTAAAGAAAAATAAAACCCACTCCGCAAGACAGGTTAGGTGGTCTTTATTCTTGGACAGATTCAACTTCATCATCACCTATAGACCAGGACAGAAAAACATTAAAGCTGATTCACTATCTCGCTTTCAAGAAACAAACTCAAATTTGCAACCTCCAGCTTATATCATCCCTAAGGAAAAAAAACATTGCCTTAACCACACCTATGGAAAGTTTGTTCCTTGATGCATTAAAAAGTAATAACAGATTACCACTCTCTGAACTCCATCAGTGTTATATTACCATTCTGATCAACTGTATGTACCATTTACACTACAATTGATCATATTGAAGCAATTACATGACTCCCCCCTAGGAGGGCACCCAGGCATCAATAAGACAATAGATTTTGTAAAAAGATCTTACTGGTGGCCAAATCTTGGTAAGACAGTATATGACTACGTAAGATCTTGTGAGGTTTGTGCTAGGAACAAGACTAAACACCTGAAGTCTGCTGGCCTTCTCAGACCCCTACTAATTCCAGAAGTTCCTTAGTCTACCATTTCCATGGACTTCATTGTTGAATTACCAGAATCAAAAGCTTGTAATACTGTCTTAGTCATAGTTAATTATTTAACTAAATTAGCCCATTTTATCCCTCTAAAACGCTAACCCTCTGCTTTAAAGACAGCAGAGATTTTCATCAATCACGGGTCTAAGACTTTCTGCACATACCGGATTCTTAACAAATTGTTTGCTCCTCATTTCAAGTGTTTGGGTAAGCTTTCAGTTATTTTCTGAAACCTCTGTGAGTTGTGCTTAGTAAGTAATAGGCAAGTTAACTAGCTCATAACTAGCTAATCATTGCAGCCAGATTACAAGTAGTGTACTATTTAGCACTCTCGCTTGAGCATAAACTTCACTAGAAGTAGGGGGCGGAGCTAGCGCGCCGAGAGAATGGCCGCTTGAGACCGGAGCTCCGCTAACAACTGGCCTTAATGTAACGCAGAAAGCCAGCTTAACATATATTATGCCAAAGGCATCGACTGGGGAACAACATTAGGCGACCAGGGACTAAACAGAAGCAATAGGGGAAGTGGTTAAGGTGTATGCACTGTATTAAAGAAATGTATATATAGTCCTGAAAACAATTCCTTGTAGGGCCACTGCACAACTTGGACTGTTTATAAAGGAAAAAATGTGGCGGTGTTCCCCAAAACAACCCCCACACTAGTGTCATTCACAAGGGACCACTCCCAGACATCCGTATATACACAAGAAAAAATACTTGACTCACCACTCTTCAGTCCCTTGGTGTGGTGTTTTTTACAGACCAGGATGCTGTGTCCAGTGCTGGTGTGAACAGTTGTGTCCTGTGATTCAGGATTGTTACTCTCTGCCCATTATTCCATTTTTTGGGGCCCTGAAAAACTCCACCTGTGTCCCTTGGATGAAAAGACAGTCAGTGCAGTGTGCCTCCAGCCCACCTACCGCAATTTGTATCCAAAACCTGTGCTCACTGTTTGGCCAAGTAATAAGCAAAGCATCAGAAAAATTGTATAACAGGAGCACCAAGTACATGGATAAAAAGTCAAACTTTATTTAGAACATAAAGGGTGTCTTAACCCTTGGGTAAGAACATACATATATAGTTAAACAGATGAAAAAAACGGCTGACCGGTTTCGGCTGTTGCCTTACTCCTAGCCTGCTTAAAACTGACTGTCAGTTCTCAGATTTAAAAACCCTCATCTGCAATCCTATTGGTTCAAAAATCCACACCCCTCATTGTGACTCCCTTCAGCTGGGATCAATTAGCCCTCCTTTTCAGCATAGCTGTATTTGTCTATTTACTTAATATTGCAAAAAGAGAGACTAAATTTCTAACCTCCTATCTACCATTAGCATTCAATATTTAATAAGTGCCAAACAATGAAAAATGACAGAAACTGTTGTTTGGGTCTATTCAACATGTATTTTATATCATTGTATAAAGAAACTGTCTTAGAGCTGAAACCGCTTGTAAATAGAGATATGTATAGACATGAGTACTGGGTGTTTTAGTGTTAATCCTGTCTCTTTTAACAGCTCTCAGATTCCTTGATATGCTTCTAGATCGCCTATATTATAGTTGAAACAGTGGTGTATTATGTTCAGAATCTGTGTTCGTTCGTGATTATTATTTACCAATAGAAGCTGCTTCCTTATTCTCATTGGTTAGTTACCGTATGTGCCGGCCAATCCGGTGCGGTCTACCAAACCCCAGTGCTTTGCAAGGAGTCATGTGTGTAGCTATTGGTTCCTACCTACTGAGTCCTGATTGGTCAAATATCGTATGTGTACACCAATCTTAATGTAGCCTGCCACGTAACACCTCGCTGTCAGTCCCCGCTCTCCCATGCTGTCACTGTTAAGTGTTTATTTCTTGTGTACAATGGAACATATCCATACATTGCGAGCGTGCGCTACCTGCCAAACCTGGATCTAAAGAGTAGCAACTTTGTTATATTGCTCCCTTGTGAATCACATCCAAGTATAAACACATATTTTAGAGGGGCAAGTGTGTTATACTCTAGCATAGAACCCATCTCCAATACATATCCCTAATAAATAGTGAATTCTAATCTACTATTTGGGTATATTTAACCTAAGTTTATTCTGGTCTAATGTGCCCAGCATCAAAGAAAAATAAATAAATAAACTGCTTACTGAACTAATGAATATCACCTTAGTTATGATGTATATTTAAGAACCACAATTCAATTACACCCATATGTACACATTATATAGTGCCAAGTGTATTTATGCTCTAACTATGTGTTTGTTAGTAGTAATAGTGAATATCCTCAATAAGTAGTGAACCCTTATTTCCTATTCTAGGTGTATTTAGCTAAATTTATTTTTGTCCAATACTTTAGCTTCAAAGTGAGCTGCTAATTACCAAGGATCTTTGGAGTTTGTATACTGACTATGTATTTAACCTTAGTATTTTTGTCTGACCATGAATGTGCTACTTCCTACCAAGCACCTGGAGTGTAATGTGTTTTATTTGTGTATTGATATTTTGGTAATTACTCTCTATGCATATATAAGTGCATAGGTAAAGTTAGGTTTACAGAGTAATCATATTGTTACCTAAATACCCTAATTGTGTAAAGTGTTATTCCTAATGTACACTACCAAAAATTAATAAGGTCAAATTCCGAATTGAGGCCATCTGGAATCCTTGTTTTTAAGCGAAAGATCCAGAAGGCCTCCCTTTCGCCCAGTTTGCGGGTTCTATCCCCCCCTTTCATCTGGACTGGTACCTTCTCTATGATGGTCCAGGAAAAGAACGAATTATCTTTGTTGTGTGTAATTGAAAAATGTTTAATAAGTGGCGTTGTGAGAACCCCTGCTTTGATATCCGCTAGATGTTCTTTTATTCGTACCCTGGCTTCCCTTGTCGTGAGGCCTACATACTGGAGGGCACAGTGTGTGCATGAAATCAAGTACACTACAAAGGTAGACCTGCAGTTAAGACATAAATTCTTCTGGAAGTGTTCCCCCGTAGCTAGAGAGCTGAAGGAGTCCCCTATAGTGACTTTCTCGCAAGCTTTGCAGGATAAATGGTTACACCTATAGGTCCCATTTAGTCTCAACCAGGAGGACCCATCCATCTGTTCCTTCCTCAACCTTGTAGGTGCAATTATATTGCCTATTGTTCTGTTTCTTTTGTATGTACATCTGATGCCCTCAGATACTGTCTCTTTTAGAGCATCATCTGCTGACAACAGATGGTAATTATTTCTAATGATCTGACATATTTGTGTGTACTGTTGTGAATATTCTGTCGTGAATGTAATTTTCCTGTCCTCAGTCCCTTTTGTTCTTTTTATGTACTTTGTATTTTTCTGTCTTAAAAGATCAACTCTGTTCATTTTGGTAACAGCGTTTCTCTCTTTTGTAATTATTGACCCTGGATAGCCTCTTTCCATGAGCCTAACAGATAGTTCATCAGCCTGTTTCTCATATGTACTTTGATCAGTACAGTTCCTTTTTAGGCGAATGAACTGGCCTCTGGCTACACCCCTAAACACTCTCCTTGGGTGGCAACTTGCGGCGTGCAGCAAGGAGTTCCCTGTGATTGGCTTCCGATATGTCTCTGTGGTAATCTTCTGACCTACTTCTCCCCTTAGTAAGATGTCCAAAAAATTAACTGTATGCTCTTGTATCTCGGACGTAAAGCTAATGCCTACATTGTTGTTGTTGAGTCCCTCTACAAACTTCTCTAGATCACTATGGGAGCCTTGCCAAATGAAGAGGAGATCGTCAATGTAGCGCCTATACCACACTATCTCCTGCCTGAACAGGTTTCGCTCTCCAAAGATGTGGGAGAGCTCCCACCAACCCATGAAAAGGTTGGCGTAAGAAGGGGCAAATCTCTCCAAGAAGAGGAAGGGATGGAAGAAAGTAGGCGGGTGGTAACTCCACTCCTTAAGAACAAATCTTTGTTCTATCCCATCCAAAACAGGGGTCCTCTTCTGGAGAAATTCCAGAAACGGGTAGAAAGTGATCTAATTAAGCTCCAATACGTTACACAAAGGGGCAAAAAGTCCAATGTCACACGAAAACAAAAAAGGGCACTAGATGGTCTAAGAGCTAACAACGACTTAGTGATTAGGTCAGCCGATAAGGGCGGAGCGATTGTTGTTCTTGATAAAAAGGAAGTAGGTCAGAAGATTACCACAGAGACATATCGGAAGCCAATCACAGGGAACTCCTTGCTGCACGCCGCAAGTTGCCACCCAAGGAGAGTGTTTAGGGGTGTAGCCAGAGGCCAGTTCATTCGCCTAAAAAGGAACTGTATTGATCAAAGTACATATGAGAAACAGGCTGATGAACTATCTGTTAGGCTCATGGAAAGAGGCTATCCAGGGTCAATAATTACAAAAGAGAGAAACGCTGTTACCAAAATGTACAGAGTTGATCTTTTAAGACAGAAAAATACAAAGTACATAAAAAGAACAAAAGGGACTGAGGACAGGAAAATTACATTCACGACAGAATATTCACAACAGTACACACAAATATGTCAGATCATTAGAAATAATTACCATCTGTTGTCAGCAGATGATGCTCTAAAAGAGACAGTATCTGAGGGCATCAGATGTACATACAAAAGAAACAGAACAATAGGCAATATAATTGCACCTACAAGGTTGAGGAAGGAACAGATGGATGGGTCCTCCTGGTTGAGACTAAATGGGACCTATAGGTGTAACCATTTATCCTGCAAAGCTTGCGAGAAAGTCACTATAGGGGACTCCTTCAGCTCTCTAGCTACGGGGGAACACTTCCAGAAGAATTTATGTCTTAACTGCAGGTCTACCTTTGTAGTGTACTTGATTTCATGCACACACTGTGCCCTCCAGTATGTAGGCCTCACGACAAGGGAAGCCAGGGTACGAATAAAAGAACATCTAGCGGATATCAAAGCAGGGGTTCTCACAACGCCACTTATTAAACATTTTTCAATTACACACAACAAAGATAATTCGTTCTTTTCCTGGACCATCATAGAGAAGGTACCAGTCCAGATGAAAGGGGGGGATAGAACCCGCAAACTGGGCGAAAGGGAGGCCTTCTGGATCTTTCGCTTAAAAACAAGGATTCCAGATGGCCTCAATTCGGAATTTGACCTTATTAATTTTTGGTAGTGTACATTAGGAATAACACTTTACACAATTAGGGTATTTAGGTAACAATATGATTACTCTGTAAACCTAACTTTACCTATGCACTTATATATGCATAGAGAGTAATTACCAAAATATCAATACACAAATAAAACACATTACACTCCAGGTGCTTGGTAGGAAGTAGCACATTCATGGTCAGACAAAAATACTAAGGTTAAATACATAGTCAGTATACAAACTCCAAAGATCCTTGGTAATTAGCAGCTCACTTTGAAGCTAAAGTATTGGACAAAAATAAATTTAGCTAAATACACCTAGAATAGGAAATAAGGGTTCACTACTTATTGAGGATATTCACTATTACTACTAACAAACACATAGTTAGAGCATAAATACACTTGGCACTATATAATGTGTACATATGGGTGTAATTGAATTGTGGTTCTTAAATATACATCATAACTAAGGTGATATTCATTAGTTCAGTAAGCAGTTTATTTATTTATTTTTCTTTGATGCTGGGCACATTAGACCAGAATAAACTTAGGTTAAATATACCCAAATAGTAGATTAGAATTCACTATTTATTAGGGATATGTATTGGAGATGGGTTCTATGCTAGAGTATAACACACTTGCCCCTCTAAAATATGTGTTTATACTTGGATGTGATTCACAAGGGAGCAATATAACAAAGTTGCTACTCTTTAGATCCAGGTTTGGCAGGTAGCGCACGCTCGCAATGTATGGATATGTTCCATTGTACACAAGAAATAAACACTTAACAGTGACAGCATGGGAGAGCGGGGACTGACAGCGAGGTGTTACGTGGCAGGCTACATTAAGATTGGTGTACACATACGATATTTGACCAATCAGGACTCAGTAGGTAGGAACCAATAGCTACACACATGACTCCTTGCAAAGCACTGGGGTTTGGTAGACCGCACCGGATTGGCCGGCACATACGGTAACTAACCAATGAGAATAAGGAAGCAGCTTCTATTGGTAAATAATAATCACGAACGAACACAGATTCTGAACATAATACACCACTGTTTCAACTATAATATAGGCGATCTAGAAGCATATCAAGGAATCTGAGAGCTGTTAAAAGAGACAGGATTAACACTAAAACACCCAGTACTCATGTCTATACATATCTCTATTTACAAGCGGTTTCAGCTCTAAGACAGTTTCTTTATACAATGATATAAAATACATGTTGAATAGACCCAAACAACAGTTTCTGTCATTTTTCATTGTTTGGCACTTATTAAATATTGAATGCTAATGGTAGATAGGAGGTTAGAAATTTAGTCTCTCTTTTTGCAATATTAAGTAAATAGACAAATACAGCTATGCTGAAAAGGAGGGCTAATTGATCCCAGCTGAAGGGAGTCACAATGAGGGGTGTGGATTTTTGAACCAATAGGATTGCAGATGAGGGTTTTTAAATCTGAGAACTGACAGTCAGTTTTAAGCAGGCTAGGAGTAAGGCAACAGCCAAAACCGGTCAGCCGTTTTTTTTCATCTGTTTAACTATATATGTATGTTCTTACCCAAGGGTTAAGACACCCTTTATGTTCTAAATAAAGTTTGACTTTTTATCCATGTACTTGGTGCTCCTGTTATACAATTTTTCTGATGCTTTACTAAACAGAAGCACACTGATCGATAGCGGATAATAACAACTCCGGTGAGAGACCCGACGAGAGCGCAATAAGTAAGTGCGCCATTACTTAACCCCGGAACTGCAGACATTCTACATATAAGGGAAATAGCTGTGGATGTTATATACACAACGCCACTAAGGCCATCAGTGGACACTGCTCTATTAACCCACATATAATCCACATATAATAAAAACAGGTACCGGGTGGAGGAGTTATTAAAGAGTGCACCATAGACTGTACTTTACACGCAGCACTAAATTTTGCATATCAAGGCCGCAGACCCTGGTGCACTGCCAGAACAACAGCTTGGGAGACATTTAGTATAACAGGCATTAACACTCAATGCTACAGTGGAATGGACTGCACAGATATTCAATCCGCTGAAAGGGCCTTATAGAAATTACCATGACAGTGGCTTATGTGCCCAGGATGATAAAAGTGTCCCTTGTCGCCAAAATACTTTAAAGAGTCAAACTAAGATGAGTTAAGAACTGACAAAATGTTATAAACACCAAATTCTTATATACTTCAGGCTGCATTTTTACTACATACTTCTGAACTGTAATCCACAAGATATAAATCTTCAGAACTATATGATTGGTAATACATATCAAAGAGCACACGTGTATATGCCGTTTAAAAAGTGCATTCCAAACCTGGCAACCCCCTCTCTGCTACTATTTACTACTCTGGCTATTGCAAGATCCCGCTAATTAATCACAGGCAGAGCACTAACACCATGGCTGCTAGGAAATCTGGGAAGCCTGACAAATCTAACAAAATGAATGCCTATTTTAAAACTCTTGACACAGAAAACACTGAAACTACCCCATCATCACAATCTGTACATTCTAAAAATGGGGACCAAGCAGAAGACGATACAGTTGCTATAACCAAAGCTGACCTCAAACTTCTGCCATCTAAAGAGGACTTTTCGCAATTAATACTCCAGGTGAGCCAGCTTATTAAAGAGGGCCTGGCAGAAGTAAAATCTGATATATCACAGTTAGGGCACAGAGTGGAACAGTTGGAAGAAACAACAGACACCCTAGCTACTGATTCAGAAAATATGGCTGAACAGCTAAAAGCCCAGGGAGCCACTATCAATTTTCTGCAGGATCATATTGAGGATCTTGATAACCGGGGGCGCCGTCAGAACCTAAGAATCCGGGGAATACCGGAGACGGTTACGCAAACTCAACTGGGGCCCTTTTTACAAAGATTTTTTCAACACCTCCTTAATACACAGGCGGATCAAGAGTTACAACTAGACAGAGCACATAGGGCCCTTCGTCAACTTCCAAAAGACGGCGCTCCCCCAAGGGACGTAATTCTCAGATTTCCCCAATTTGAAGATAAAGAAAAAGTATTAGTTGCAGCCAGAAAGATGAAACAAGCACAATTTGAGGAAAGCAGCCTGCAAGTTTACCCTGACCTATGCCCACAAACGCTTATAAAACGCAGAGAAGCCAGATATCTCACCCTGCACCTGCAGGACTTAGGTATCAAATATAGATGGGGGTTCCCCTTCTGCCTACGTGTAGAAAAAGAAAACCAAATTGCCATTTACCGGGGCCCTGATGATATCGCAGACTTCTGCTCTAAACTCGGCATAGCCCAACCATCCCTGCCCTCTCTAACAAGAGAGGAGAAAGACAATCCCTATAACCCTCTTGGTACCAGAGAGCAAAGACAACCATGGGTCAAAGTAAACAGAAAACGCCAAAGAGGAGCAGGAGATAAGGCATCCGAGCATACTTCCAGCAGTCTCACCACCTGAGCTCCCAGTAAGCTCATCTTTTGAACTTTAATCGACTGTTTGATGGACAAAGTCATTGCTAATGAACAGTGATCCTAACTCTGAAGGAAATCTCAGTATCAGAGAAACCTATTGTTTATCCTTAGGTTATAATAGTTCCTTATTGATATAGAAAGCCTTAATACTTATGTTGGTTCAGCTGTGTTTACGGTTTAATTATTGCTACTATGCAAGTTGTGAGTCATGTCTAGCACATGATCCCTCTGCTACAAGTTGTAGCTCATAGATCCCTAGCCGCTGTATTCAGCGGACTACTGCTGGCGACCCGCTCGAACGTTCTTTTGGAGCGGAGCGCCATTAGTATGGATAAAAAAGTTAATATGTTTTGTTATTGTCAATTTGTTCTTATTTGTTTTTGTTTTTTATTGTTCAGGTCAGTGCGAAATTTAAATACCAGTCCTATTGATCTCTATGCTACATGTCCTCTACATAACCTAATGCATATTCTCTTCCACAGGACGGAGGGTTCTCCTTGGGTGAGTTGTAAAAATGTAATTTTCTATTTTGCCTACTTACAAGCTAGTCAGACTTACCTGATGTTTTCTTTCTTCTGTTACTACAAGTCATTTAAAATTCCCTAATGGCAGCTCATAAGTTAAGAATTCTTTCTCAGAATGTGAAGGGCCTGAACTCCCCAAACAAAAGGTCAATGGCACTTAGTTGGTTTAAACGACACAAGGGGGATATAATTTTTATGCAGGAAACCCACTTCGACATAAATAAGCAACCGAGATGTAGCTCAAATATATACCCTACTGGGTATTTCAGTTCAGCAAACTCAAAAAATAAAGGAGTAGGTATACTATTACACAGAAAGGTCCCATTCCAACTCATTCAAAAGGAAGTAGACCCGGAAGGTAGATTTGTGATCTTAGTAGGTATTTTGTATAATAGGCCGGTGACACTGGCCAATATATACTGCCCGAATCAGAAACAGCTCCCCTTTATAAGAAAAGTGATAAACAGAATAATGGATATTAAAAAAGGTACAGTTTTATTAGGGGGTGATTTTAATACGTTACTAGATCCACAATTAGATAGCTCACATCCTAGAGGGGCTAGGTCTAGAAGAGATTCTATTAAAATGGACAAATACCTATGGGAGTTAACCCTTTTGGATGCTTGGCGCACCTTACACCCAGATTACCGCCAATACACTTTCTATTCCCACCCAAGACAAGTTTATTCGAGAATAGACTACCTATTAATAGACCAGAATAGCATACCAATGGTCTCTAATACGGATATAGTCCCAAATGCATGGTCAGATCACTCCATGGTTACCATGGATCTGGTTTGGTCATCCATGCCGGTGGTCCCTTACCTGTGGCGCCTCGATGAAGCACTACTTCACAAACCTGAGGTGGTTAAGAAAATTGCAACAGCTATGAAAGAGTATTTCACACACAACACCTACAAACAACAGAACCCCACAGTTATTTGGGACGCTCACAAAGCAGTACTGAGGGGTGAATTTATCAAAATCCAGGCCTCCCTCAAAAAAATATACCAACAAAAATATAGATCCCTGCTAAATAAACTAAAAGACATCGATAGACTACATCAGCTTAACCCAGCTGACACCACCATCTCAAAGAAAAGACAGGAGATAAGACTAGAATTAAGAAACCTCCTACAGGAGGAGACTCATAAAAGAGCTTTATACCTCAGTAAGGTTTACTTTACGGAAAGTAACAAGGCAGGTGCCTGCCTAGCTAGAACTCTCAAACAAAAATCATCCTACAATCACGTTAGAGAAATAGCCATCGATGGAACACATCAGGTCTCAGATAGTGAGACGATAGCTGAGACATTCAGGAAATATTATGAAGGGTTATATAACATTCCCAAAACTCACACCCCAGATGTAGACATACTCATGGAAAGATACATCACCCAAGCTGACCTCCCATCCCTTGAGCCAGACAAAAAAGCAGCATTGGAGGCTCCTATATCCTCCTCGGAAGTCATGACTGCAATAGACTCCCTACCTGCAGGTAAAAGCCCCGGCCCGGATGGGTTTAGCTATAAATACTATAAAACGTTTAAAGACATTCTAACACCTCACCTTACCACTTTATTTAATTCAATTGATGATCAAGGGGCGTTTTCCAAAGAGTTTCTTTTATCACATATAACAGTAATCCCCAAACCCAATAAAGCCACAAATTTAACCAGTAATTATAGGCCTATTTCATTGCTAAATTCGGATCTAAAGATATATTCCAAAATACTGTCAGCTAGAATCAATAAAATTCTTCCTGAGATAATACACGTAGATCAAGCGGGATTTGTCCCTAATAGGGAAGCCCGGGATAACACGGTCAGGGTACTCCAATTGATAGATTATGTAAAATTTAAAAATATCCCATCAATTTTAATATCTACGGATGCTGAAAAAGCTTTCGATAGGCTAAATTGGAAGTTTCTGGAAAAAGTAATGCTAAATATAGGTTTCGGAGAAAAAATGGTTAATAGAATTCTTAGTTTATATGCCGACCCTTCAGCTATGGTTAAAGTTAATGGAGTCTTGTCCCTCCCCCTTCCCATCCACAATGGTACACGTCAGGGCTGCCCCTTGTCCCCGGCCCTATTCATCATAACAATGGAGGTTCTGGCGTCACACATCAGAAAAAATAGTAACATCAAGGGCATACAAATCGGGCAAAATGATTATAAATTAAATATGTTCGCAGATGATGTATTAATATCTTTATCATCTCCTGAAGAGACCATACCTCACCTACTAAAGGAATTTAAAAAATTTGGTGAATACTCAAACTTCTTAATAAATGACCAAAAATCAGAGATCCTTAATTTAACTCTACCTCCCCAGGAACTTGATAATCTGGGGCTAATTTGTGAATATAGAAGGAAATCGGATGCGATTAAATACCTTGGAATTGAGATAACAGCCCAACACTCAAAACTTTTTTATCTAAATTACACAGCACTGCTGAAAAATATAGACTCAGACCTACATAAATGGGTCAAGAATAAAACTTCCTGGTGGGGTAGGATCCAAACAATCAAGATGAACATACTACCTAGAGTACTGTACCTCTTTCAGGCGGCCCCAATTTATTTGTCACCCACGTTCCTCAAAAAGCTTCAAAACAGTATAAACTCCTTTATCTGGGGCACACACAAACCTAGAATATCAAAGAATACTATATATCGTTCCTTAGATGAAGGGGGGCTGGGAGTACCTAATGTTACATTGTACTATCATGCAGTCACACTACAAAGAGTTATAGAGTGGCACACTGGAACTAATTCTAAAGCATGGGTATCACTTGACTCACAAATATTAAAGGCGCCTCGGGTGGGGGCCTTATGCTGGCTAGCCAAAAGACACAGACCACGAATAATCCAGAAAATCCATTTGCTAAAACAAGTGTTCCAGAATTGGGATAAAATATTGGGGAGCTACAGGGGCTTATCGACCATAAAATCACCTATGTCCCCTGTATTTGCAAATGCTGAATTTAAAAGAGGGTTGGAAATAGGAGACAGTAAAAGTGGGGAACTCGGTTACTCGATACCGATCTATACATTAGTCAATAATAATAAATTAAAGACACAGGAAGATCTAAGAGACATTGCGGGGGGAATATATGCAAACTGGCTGAAATATGCCCAGCTAACACACTTAGTACACACATCCCCATTTAAAGATGACTTTCTCCGTAAGCCGACAGACTTTGAAAACATATGCTTGACCGCAACCCCAACCAGGGGCACACTATCAAGGACTAGGAAGTTATTAAGTAAGCTTAGGTATACCTCCTTACCCACATATGTAGATAGGTGGCAACAAGAGCTGAAAGAAGACTTGACTCATAAGCAATGGAAACAAATGTTCTATCGCTCTCATAAAGTCTCAGGGTCAGCTAATATCTTAGAACTTAATTTTAAAATCCTCACAAGATGGTATTTGACGCCACACAGATTGAAACACTTATATCCCAGCTCCCTAGGTACCTGTTGGCGCGGATGTGGAGAAGTGGGCAACATGACACATATCTGGTGGGGCTGTAGTAAACTCCATACCTTATGGACAGAGGTAGAAAAACTAGGAAAATTCTTATTTAGTCCAAATTATACACTGTTAGCGCCTCATGCCCTATTTAACCAAAAACCTGGTAATTATTGTAAGATAAGACAGGTAGTCTTTCAGATAGCACTAAACAGTGCCAAATCTATTATAGCCAGACAGTGGAAATTAACAACACCGCCCACAAGACAAATGTGGATAAATAGAACAGATGAATTATTTTTCCTAGAAAAGTATGGTTTCTATAAAAAACAAAAACTTGATTTCTTTCACAATGTACAATTTTACTGGGATCAGTATAAATCTACTAGCCTGCCACCCTCCTCTTAGAAATGTGACAGGAGAGCCTTCCGTCCTTTCACCTATATAAATAATCTTGATATTCGACATGTATTTCATTAAGAATAATATATGGAAGCACTGACCAGAGAGTTTGTTTTATGTTGTTATTGTATTTTTTTTTTTTTTTTCTCGCGCAAATATTCTTAAGTCTCTTGAAATGTTTATAATAAGTTATCTCAGAAGGATATGTATGCCTATAAACACTGTATGATCATTAATGCACTTTTTCCTGTAATGTGAAAAATTTAATAAAAACATTAATAAATAAAAAAAAAAAAACTTCACTAGAAGTAATAATTTTTGTGCTGGTCCACTAACCAAATATTACAAACGCATTAAAATATTCTCCCCATAGAAGTCAATGTGTGTGTGAAGAACATAGGAGTGTAAAATATGCGTAATATGATTAGTTTTTTTGCGATTTTGGTCTAACGTGGTGTCAGGTTAGCGTACATGAAGAATAGCTAATCTTATATTGCGTTATTGAAATATTACATATCAAATATTAAAAAAAAAAATATTATGGAAAATGATTATACATACAGTAAATAATATATATATATATATATATATAATATACCATCCATCTAGCTGTGTTACCCTCCTAGGGACATCCGCCTGGGTGCAAGAATGCAAAGTATAATCCTCAGAAATGAAATGCACTCACAGGTCTTCTCAATCAAAGTGAAAACAAAAGCTTGTTTATTGATGTAACGTTTTCAGGGATATCTTCCCCTTCATCTGCATAACATAAAAGTGAAAATGTGACCAATATATACATGCAAACAAATTAAGAAACAAATTTCATTTGCTTAAATATATAGTTCCTCCTAATGTGTTTCTGAGCAGCTTAGTCTGGTGATTCCACTATCATCAAAATGGAACAAACAATTATGGATAGTATCTAGGGGGTACCAGACTATAGCGCTTGTAGAAAGGGAGTAACATAAAGGGGAGCACAGTTTTAAGGTGTAACACAAACGTACTGATTTACAGCAGGGTATAAAAAAACTTTTTTGTGACTCACCTTTTTGCCATTTAGTCTGAGAAGTCTGTGTAGTGTCTTTGCTTCTCCTCTGTAGAGTATGGTAGTATTTAGAAATCAAAGATGATTGGCCTCTGTGTGCTACCAGTTAAGGTATTTCTTTCTAGTGAAAATGGACAGAATCCACCTTTCTATAATCATATTTATCCCAAACACTCAAAAATGGAGCTTTATTGAGGCCTCTTTGTCATCAAATAATAAAATAAAACTTAAACATAGTTAAAGGCTGCATTTGCAGTTTTAGCATCAAGTTTTTTCATGTTTTTGTTCCAAATAAAGTTGGAATAGTATATCTCTTGGTTTTTATAAACATAACTAATCTAAACATTCACAATTGGAGCGTTTTTGAAGCCTCTTTGTCATCATATAACAAAATAAATACATAGTTAAAAGCTGCACCTGCACTTTTTAGCACTAAGCTTTTTCTCATGTTTTTTTGTTCCAAATAAAGAAGGAATAGTATATATCCTGTTCCAATGAGTAGAACAAATTACCAATATTAATTCTTAAGTGAGTTAATAACAATGAATAACAATGCAGCAATTAACTTCCTTAATAGAAAGGACTATAAATAACTCTGCACTAACATCTGTGGGCATACCCTCTGAGGAAGTGAAGACAGTTTCACGAAACGCGTAAGGGCACGCCCACTTGTAACGTCACTTCCGGTTCCGGCAAGACCGCAACTCTACAGATCACTTGTGAAGCACAAGTGTATCCGACGCCATCCTAAAACAGGAAAGACATGTGGAGGTTACAAAACACCTCACTTCTTCTACAACCCACACAGGAACCTTCAGGAATCGTTATTTTCCTCAAAGTAAAAAACTGAACTTTTTACTTTTTGCAAAAAAAGAGAAACCAACAGGGATCATCAAGAAATCCTCTATATTGTTTATGTTCAGGACAACAACCATCACAGCCTGTTTGGGAAGGAAAATACCCCAAAATCTTGCATAAACCTTAATCTTTACACCATCTGGAGACAAAGATCTCAAGGAATCCTCTGCACTGTTTGTGCATAATCAAGGCGACAACCATCACAGCCTGTTTGGGAAGTTAAATACCCCAAATTTCTGCACAAAGTTTTTACCTAACAACACCAAGAGACTTTTAGTTCAACAGCACAAACACCGGTTTGTTTTTGTGCTAAAATAAAGGAGATTTTATTTGCACTAATCACTGGCATTTGCTTCATATATGATACTGTTAATGTAAAACAGATATCCATAGGAATAGATATTCAGGTATAGGTATATATAGATACATATAGAAATATATATTTACAACATTCGATAATCCAAAATGAATATTCACAAGACTATTCATTCTACCCAGTGAATTGCACTTTCACCACATTCCGCCCATCCCTATCCTTTACTCCTTTATTATATTTGATCTATATTTGAACAAATCCCCAATACTATATAAGGGAAGTCTGTTGCTTCATGTAAATTTGATCTCTAAAGGCAACTCAGGTCAACTGCCTTCATATACTTCACAGTGGGAAAGAGAGTTTGGATGCATATTAGAACTGAAAGGATAGTTCAAAATATATGAATATGCTTGCAAAATGTCCACATCTTTGCAGGTATTAAAAATGAATGCTGAAATTATTTTACTTTGGTACCTCATTCAAAGGAATTTGAAAAGTATTCAACCAAAGCACATAACAAAAGAGGATTCCGGAGTCCCAGAGAAAAAGAGAGGTTTAAAGCTCATAGTCTAGAGCAAACATTTTCAAACTTAGTAGTTATTATCAGGTATAGACACTATGCACACTGCACTTTGATAAGATATACAAAGAAAATTTATTGCAGGTAATAGTAGAACAGTTCACACAGGAGCTGCGGTACACGCAGTCACTCACAGTATTGCAGAGAGACAGGGAGGTAATGACGTCATCTGACGCGTTTCATGCCGGTTGGCGCTTTTTCAAAGCACATATGCTGGAAGGGCTGCAATGAAATTGGGACTATGGTACAATATGATTTTCTGTCATTAAGCATACTTGTGGTAGCATTCATTGACTTTTACTTAAACTATACAAGGAGACCAGTAACTGAATTGGCCCATTAAAACCTCTGTAAACTTTAAATTCTAACTCTTTCAAATTGCATCAAATAGTTGTAGATTTCAGTTATAAAGGATATGTAAGAAATATTAGGCTCCACAAAAGACATTAAAACAAAATATACAGGACACAGCCAGGACTCAAGGTAGTATTTTATTTGTCACATTCAAACCATTCTAAAATATATATGCGCACAAGATATATAAGAATAATGTGCACATCACAACATCAGGTCCATCCCGTGAAGCAACATCCTCTCACCGGATTGTAGTCCTCTCACCAAAGTTGAATACACATGTTGATGTCCAGGTAAGGATCCAAGTTGAAAGAGCTTGCAAAGTTATTACACGCTAGGAGCCGATGTCAGTATGTGATAACCGTCCTTCGATAAAACCACACCATGTGAAACCAGTGTTTCACTACATCAAAGCCACTGTAGTGTTTGGCTCATGGGTTTTGGTTTTGGTGGGTGGGTTTAAACTTCTCAAGAGACACAAGAGGCATGTGAATTCAGAGAACTACCCACAAAAGGTAAGCACCCTACAGTTACAGCTCACACTTTTTACTTTCCTCTACTTTTCTTCCTACATCTCTTCTCGCTGCAGTCCTTTGTCATCATGATTGTAACCATTTGACACTTGTTGATACATAGGGCCTGTCAGGGTTTTTTCCCTGTTTTTTTTTTGCCATTTGCTGCAGGCAGCCATTTTACTCACCTCTCTTGCTGACTATGGTGCATTGTGGGGGATGCTGCTCATTTCCTGCACTTCCTTTTATGGCCAGACTGGTGTGCATCATCTGTGTGAGACAGGATGCAGTCTCAGAATTGTGATGTCATCACTTTTTATTTAAAGGGCCTCTGTTCAGTATGCTTTGCCTTTGCGTTGTCTCAGACCTGTTTGTGAGAGTTCCTGTGTATTTCCCTCTGACAGAGCTAAGGTGGGATTTCTCATCTCGTTACTCTCTGACACAGCTCTTGCCTGGGCTAATCTCTTGTGGGAGACTAATAAACCTGTGATTTCAAATTACCCTGAATTTGTGGCCTCCTTTTGAAGGGTATTTGATGTTACAGCTCGCTCCACCTCTGCTGCTAAAAGACTCATGTACATTCAGCAAGGTACAAGATCTGTTGCTCAGTATGCTATTGAGTTCTGTACAATTGCCGCAGAGGTTGGAACAATGAAGCCCTTGTTGCCTCTTTCATGGGCTCTCTGATGTGATTAAAGATGAAGTTGCTGCCAGAGATTTACCAGAGGATCTAGAGGCATTGGTGTCTTTTTTGATCCTAATTGACATCAGACTCAGAGAGAGGCCCTCTTTCAAGGAGCGCATGCGGAATCCTCCTGTTCTGTTGTCTCCTACATGTTCGTTCCCACCCATGCCTCCCTCTCCTCCAATGCCTCCTGGTCCCGAGTCAACAGGTACTGCTGAGCCGATGCAGTTGGGATTCACGTGTCTCTCCACGGCGGAGAGGGCCTTTAGGAGGAGGGAGGGGCTCTGCCTCTATTGTAGGTTACAGGGCCACCTTTTGAAGTCTTATCCTACACGGCCAGGAAATGCTCACACCTAAGGTCAGGGGCAGACCTTGGGTGGTTTATTCTCGTCCCCGGAACCGCTTAAGGAGAAACCTTTGGTCAATGTTGTCCTTTCCATAGTCATCCAGGCTCTTGTTGACTCCGGTGCTGCGGGCTATTTCATTGACAGTGCATTTGTATCAAAGCACTCCATTCCTGTATTGTCTCGGTCTGTTCCGCTTGCTATTAAGGCTATTGATGGCAGGCCCCTTCAGCCCGCACTCGTTACTCACGAAACTACTCCGTTGTCCATGGCTGTTGGGGCTCTACATTTTTAAACCCTCCAGTTCCAGGTGATAAACTCTCTGCATTTTCCGGTTGTTCTGGGTTATCCCTGGCTCCAAAAGCACAATCCCAGTCTCGACTGGCGCAGGTCCGAATTTTTGTCGTGGTCCCTGCAATGTATTTCCACTTGTCTTCGGAAACCAGTTAAAGTCTTGTGCACTTCTTCGGTATCTCAATTGCCAGAGGAGTACCGAGAGTGCCTAGACATTTTTTATAAGGTGCATGCCGGTACATTGCCTCCTTACCAGTCTTACGATTGTGCCATAGACCTGCAACCCGGCGCCATTCCTCCTTGGGGCCGGGTTTACCCTCTGTCTGTTGCAGAGAATTGTGCTATGGAGGAGTATGTAGCCGATGCTCTGTTGCGGGGGATAATCCACAATTCCTGCTCTCCTGCAGGGGTTGGCTTCTTCTTTGTGAAGAAAAATGGTGGTGAGTTAAGACCATGCATTGGTTATAGGGGTCTTAATCATCTTACCATTAAGAATGCTTACCCTATTCCGCTCATTACGGAACTTTTTGACCGCCTCAAGGGATCTACGGTCTTTACTAAACTTGATTTGAGAGGAGCGTACAATCTCATTAGGATCAAGGAGGGCCACGAATGGAAAACAGCGTTTAACACCAGGAGCGGGCATTATGAGTATCTTGTAATGCCCCTTGGCCTATGTAATGCTCCTGCTGTTTTCAGGAATTTATTGATGATGTCTTACGAGATATGTTGCAACAGTGTGTTGTGGTGTACTTAGACGACATCCTCATACACTCGCCTACACTTGAGGCTCATCATTCTGATGTTACACGGGTTCTTCAGAGACTACGTGAGAATGGCCTGTTTTGTAAACTCGAGAAATGTGAGTTCCATCAGACTCAAGTAACCTTCCTAGGTTATGTTATCTCCATTGCAGGGTTCTCCATGGATCCTGACAAGTTATCTGCAGTTCTGCAGTGGCCTCACCCAGTTGGTCTTCGGTCTATTCAGCGTTTTTTGGGGTTCGCCAATTACTATAGAAAGTTTATTAAAAACTTTTCTTCCTTGGTCAAACCTATCACAGACATGACCCGTAAAGCGAATGATCCACTCCATTGGTCACCTACTGCCATTAAGGCCTTTGATAGTCTTAAGACTGCCTTTGCTGCCGCTCCAATTCTGGCTCATCCTAACCCTGTCCTGCCTTTTGCTCTTGAGGTTGATGTGTCTGAGACTGGAGTAGGTGCCCTCTTGTCTCAACGTCCTATGCCTGATGGTTCCTTGCATCCGTGTGGTTTCTTCTCTAAGAAATTGTCTCCAGCGGAGTACAATTATGAAATTGGCAACAGGAAATTACTGGCCATAATTTTGGCACTCAAGGAATGGAGGCATCTTCTCGAGGGTACTAGCGTGCCAGTGCTCATTCTTACTGACCACAAGAATTTAACTTATCTATTTGAAGCAAAACGTTTATCGCCCCGACAGGCCAGATGGGCGCTATTTTTGTCTCGGTTTAATTATGTGGTCTCCTACCTGCCTCGTAGTAAGAATGTTAGGGCTAATGCCCTCTCTCAACAATTTTCGCCTCTGTCCAAGGAGGAATCTGTACCTACTCCTGTTATACCTCCTGATCATATTTTAGCTACAATACGTACTAATTTGACTTCTCCCTTGGGGGAGGAGATCCTGGCTGCACAAACCAATGCACCTCCTTAGAAACCTAGTGGTAAGTGTTTTGTTCCTGAGAATCTTCAAACTAAACTTTTGCACACTTACCACTATCCTAAAGCCACAGGTCCCCCAGGCAAGAACCAAATGATTTGGTCTGTCACTCAACAATTATGGTGGCCAGGTCATCATTCTGATGTTGCTGCGTATGTTGCCTCCTGCTCAGTTTGTGCACAGAATAAGACTCCTCGACGTCTTCCTTGGACACATCTTTCCATGGACTTCATTGTCGAGCTCCCTGTTTCCAATGGCAATACTGTTATCCTTATGGTGGTTGTGGTTGACCGGTTTTCTAAAATGTCACATTGCATTCCCTTGATGAAGTTGCCTACTGCTCAGGAGCTTGCTTCAATTTTTGCCTGGGAGGTCTTCCGTTTACATGGGTTACCCAAGGAGATAGTGTCGGACCGGGGTAGCCAGTTTGTCTCCAGATTTTGGTGTTCCTTTTGGGCTCAAATGGGGATCCAGCTTTCCTTCTCCTCGGCATATCACCCTCAATCCAATGGGGCTGTGGAACGGTCTAATCAAGCTCTGGAACAGTTCCTCTATTGCTATGTCTCAGATCACCACAATAATTTGTCTGAACTGTTACCTTGGGCAGAGTTTGCTCGTAATAGTGCTATTAATGCTTACTCCAAGTTATCCCCGTTCATGGTGAATTATGGGTTTCAACCATCCTTGTTGCCAGATTCATTCATGTCTCATGGTATTCCAGCTTTGGAGGAGCATCTCCGGCAACTCCGTTCCATGTGGGTGCAGATTCAGGATTGCCTTCATCGTTCTATGCAGCGCCAAAAGTTCCAGGCTGATCGTAGGCGTCTGCCCGCGCCTTCCTACCAGGTTGGTGAGAGAGTTTGGCTGTCCTCCCACAACTTGAACCTTCGTGTGCCTTCCAATAAACTGGCTCCCTGTTATGTTGGTCCTTTTCGAATACTCTGATGGGTCAATCCTGTGGCCTATACTCTTGACCTTCCTCCTGCAATGCGCATCTCCAATGTTTTTCATGTCTCCCTCTTGAAACCATTGGTTTGTAATTGGTTTGCCACTGTGTCGCCTCGTCCCCGTCCTATCTTTGTTGACAACCATGAGGAGTATGAGATCAGCAGCATTATTTACTCCCTTATGTCCAGGGGCCGTGTACAGTATTTGGTTCACTGGAGGGGCTACGGTCCGGAGGAGCGTTTTTTGGGTTCCCTCCTCTGATGTTCATGCTCCCTGTACTAAGCTATCCAACTTGACCAGCTAGGTGTAAAAAACGCCATCAGAGCAGCAAGAGAAGAAAGGTTACATGTATAAAAATGAGTATTTTCCAGAACTAATAAACAACTTTTTTATTACACTACTTTTTTTTTCTTTGATAAGGAAGGAATTATGGCTGCTGCTGGAGATTCTGGAAAATCCAGGAAAAAACTATAATCCTAATTTTTCCCATCAGCAAAATGTGGTACTTGTGGACCTCATTCTAGGACATTATGATAGCATATATGGGTGTCATTTTAAGCAAACCCTCTGTGCCAGAATAAAGATAATCTGGCACAACATTAGTGATGCAGTGAGTGCCCAAGGACCCATGAGAAAGGATGTTGATTCATACAAAAAAAGGTTTAAGGACATCAAGCGTCAGACAAAGGCCAATGACAAGAAGCATTTTCCATTAGGGATCAGAACATTATTTTACATGTTAAGAAAGCACTACTGAACATACAATATTTTTTTAGTAATTACATATTTGGCCTATTACTAGTGATTTGTAAAATTTATATGTGGAGACATATTACAATAGGGGTCTGATAAAGTTATTTGTAAGTAAAGCTAATAAAACAATAATATTAATATTCTATAGCAACATGGATATAATATTATAGTTTTTTAACTGACAATTATTGATGACAGGTTAAATAAAAGTTTAGAATTATATGTAATTATTTATGAGAATTACATATATATTAGACCCAAATAATCACCTAGAAGCCACCCCCTGGTATCTCTCCATCCTCAAACTTCCAATATAGCCCAGACTGACGCAATATATAAGAATCATGGCAGGACCCAGGGAAGTTGGAACGGACACTTATTATCCTCATATTTTGGTCACACACCTTATGGATTTTGAGAGAATGGCATTTTGTTCTGATTTCTATACACCTCTGCTCGTTCACGTGCTGGTCTGACTCCAACATGAGTACAATCTATGCATCCAAGTACATTGAGCATTCCGGCCATCTTATAGAAGCTGGACTTGATGGTTTGCCTCTCTTCAGGAGTTGAGGGAACGTACACGTAATGTGGAAAGACCACCATTAATGCGTCTATTACTTTACTCAAGTGATGAGAAAAAGCAGACTGACTCATGCCAATAATGATGCTAGACACAGCCTGGAAGGTCCCTATTGCAAAAAAATGCATTGCAGCCAACAGTTTTACTAGCCCTGGTATGGCCCGTGACTGCACCATCATTGGCTGGAGGCGTTCTGATATTTCGTTATACAGGATCCAGAATAGCTTGTCTGTCCAGCCGGAATCACTGTACAACCTCACGGTCAGACAGGGTATCCAGACCCACACGATACCTAGGCATTCTTCTTCTTCTCCTATCATTATTTTCATCAGCTGCTTCTATAGCCCTTCTTTTTCCTCTTAAACAAAGTAGGTGAAAGATGAATAAATGCAGGAGTGTCTCCATTGTTTACTAGTTGCAATAATAACTGAGGCTATGTTGTCCAGCATCTTATTTATAGCACTCACACTGGCGACAGTATCATAACCCATGCAGCATAGCAAAGTAGACAGCGTTGATGCAAACATTTAGGCAAACAAAGTGATTCTCTGTTTCATAACTTTTGATCAAAGCATATTTTTGACGAACAAGGCTATATTCGCTGGAAAAAATGGTTGGATCTAGCAGGTGTGGATAAGTCCGATCAGAAATTAAAAATTGCGGAATTTAGCATAGATTGCAGCTTTGTACATATGATTTCTTATTTGCCCAAATTTCAATGTGAAAAGACACATGAACAGCAACTTTGATGCTTAGTACGTGGGCCCATTGCTGGATTGTTTTGTTTTTTTAAAGTGTTGATGAAAAAGATTAATACCATAACATAGGGCTCTATTTCAACCTTTTATAAGAGCTATTGGAACAGGATTTTGTAGAACATTTTCACTATTAGTGACATTCTAATTAAAAAAATAACAACCAGATTTTGGCATAATTTTCAAATAAGACTTAGCACTTAAAAAACCTGTAATATACTTTACACTGCAAACCCTCAAAAACTGTATTTTAAACCATAAGGGGCAAACCTCCTATTCCGTCTTAAATTAATCTAGACTTACTCAAAATAAATACACAACACATATGTATGTGGGAAAAAGACCGGTCACGGTCGCATTTATTAACCTAACCTTTATCACGGCTAAATGCCGCATCAGGCAACTTTCAATTTTATAACTTGTAACAAGTTCAGCAAAAATTGGTGGCGGCATCTACTCCTTATCCTAACCCCTACTGACAGCCGGCCCGGACCCCCCAATCGGGGGACTGCAGCGCAGCACGGGTTGCTTGCGCCCAAAATGGCAGAGAGAGATAGTTGCAGAACTGTAGAGATCTTCAACCAAAGATTAGTAAGGGGGAGGACCCCCCAGGCCGGCACCCGGCAGGCGTCCCTCCCCCATCTAAGGGTGTCACTCAAATCTCTCTCTACCCGCTTCGGGGGACCGAGCCGACCGCCAGCTAGGGCACACAATTCCAGCCCGAGAAGGCACCCACGCCTGACGAGTCGTAAAAACACGCCAATCCGTGATGGAAACTAAAAATTACAAGACTTGGACTTACCGGGCTGGCTCACATAAACCTACCCGGGCCGCGTCTGACTAAGCCCTAAATTACACTAATATGCCGCATCTCCTCTCTCTGGGCTGGGCGGGTGGGAAGTTCTTCTTGAAGTCTGTGCACTGGAACAAAGAGGCTGGATCTACTGCAACAAGAACCTTTAAAGGTGAGTAGAAAACCCCCGCCCCCCTCATTGCAACATTGTTTCACCTAGAACCATCCAGACTTCAAGTCCCTTGCCCCTTAATTTTGCTACAGGCCCACTAGAGGGCCCTCCACTTCCATAAGGGGCAAACCTCCTATTCCGTCTTAAATTAATCTAGACTTACTCAAAATAAATACACAACACATATGTATGTGGGAAAAAGACCGGTCACGGTCGCATTTATTAACCTAACCTTTATCACGGCTAAATGCCGCATCAGGCAACTTTCAATTTTATAACTTGTAACAAGTTCAGCAAAAATTGGTGGCGGCATCTACTCCTTATCCTAACCCCTACTGACAGCCGGCCCGGACCCCCCAATCGGGGGACTGCAGCGCAGCACGGGTTGCTTGCGCCCAAAATGGCAGAGAGAGATAGTTGCAGAACTGTAGAGATCTTCAACCAAAGATTAGTAAGGGGGAGGACCCCCCAGGCCGGCACCCGGCAGGCGTCCCTCCCCCATCTAAGGGTGTCACTCAAATCTCTCTCTACCCGCTTCGGGGGACCGAGCCGACCGCCACAAGAGAACAGCTCCCTGCCCTCTTGCCGCCACCACATACACACATAACCAGCATTAACTCAATAACTTACTTAACATGTAACACTGACATAAAACACAACTGACTCAACTTTATAAAACTGATAGCAAACTCCTTCTAATGTCTGCTAGAAAAATGTCAATCCCAGCGTCCGCCAGGTGAACACCGTCTGAACGGTATAAGTCCGTCTTGTCGGCTGTAATTGAGTCATGCCGAATCACAAAGCTGCCCAATGCCGTGACCGCTCTCCCTACTTCCCGGTTGACTTTTTTCTTGACATTATATGCCGCCCTTTGTGTCACAATATGTCTCCATCGCAGCCGTGCAACCACGTTGGACCACCCTACTTGCACACCTTGGAGCCAAGCATACACCCATCGCAAATCAGACACCATCTTTCTGATCAGATCCAACACCGGGACAGCACCCAAGTCATTGCCTCCCACATGCAAAATTACAATCTGAGGCTTCCCCCACCTCCTGTGAGCATCCTGAAGGAGTGCTGGCAAATCATCCCAAGCCAATCCCCTGCGGCCCAACCAACGCACATTGGCCCTTGACCACGGAATTCCCAGCTGCTGCCCTTCTGGTAACCTCAACGCCCTGATGGCCGCCCAATGAATAAATGAGTGGCCCACTATCCAAACACGTGATGAAGGGGTATTCCTGCCTGAAAGGACATGACATAAATGCTGAGCAACACTCATACAAATCGCCCACCCCTTCAGACCTAAGAAGCCCGAGAGAGCTCCCTTCTCACCCCTCCCACGTCCTAAAAGCCCATCTGACTAGCGTTGAGTGACCTGTCCTGTTGTTTGTTCCGACCCCCGTGAATCCTTCACCGGCCGAATATACAACTTATATCTGCCCGACCTCCAGCGACCCAGCCGCTGAATTTCCTTGCCTGAAGACCCACACGCAGCAGCCGACGTCGCAGCCCCAATTCGAAATGAGTGAGACCCTATATTAGCAGGGTCCAACCCAGCCATCTTCGCTGTTCTCGCCAGAACCCTACGGAACTGGAAGGCAGATAAGGATGACCCATCCTCATGTACGAGAAGCTGCAGCGGACCCGCCGGGCGCACTGCGCAGAACTTATCGAAGTTCCACACTGGGCAACACACCTCCTCCTCTGACCTGCCCAAGCATAACCATGCTCCTTTTCCCGCTTGGTCCGTTTTAGACCTAGGAATGAGCAACATAAGGCCATTCTCCGCCGGCCGTACATTTTTCCACAAGATACCGCCAGCGCCCCCAGAACACGATGACGCCACTAGCTCCCCAATCCTAAGTGCCCCTGCAAACGCCAACGCAAATGCCGCGCGGAACAACAAAACTTCATACTCAGAGGAGCATACCTCCCCCAAGCATCCCATCAACGCCCGCAAACGAGAAGGTGTGATGGGCTCCCTGTGGTCAGGAGGGCGAGGGTCAACGCGACCCCATCCCTTCAGTACCTGCCTAACAAGGAATGACCCCGAAAAATCCTGAATGCCAAACGTTCTATTAAAGAACGCCATTGCAGCCAGCCTACTTTGTGCAGCCAATCTAGAGATCCCCTCTTTCCGCAAACTAGCCAGCCACTCTAAGACCTGTACCTGTGATGCCTTGTGCACCTCAAACCCTTGATTATCAGCAAAACGTTCCCACACCCTCCAGTGACTCACATAGGTTGTCCATGTCTTAGGCGCCACTGAAGCCCGAATCAAAGGGATAACAGTTTCCCAGCCTCTGCCATCTGCCAAAGAAAAGGAGGGCATGTCAAGCCATTCTGCTCAGCCTGAGGGGCAGCCTGCCTAAATAAATCCCAATTAAACCTAGACAACGCATCTGCAACCACATTGTGGACGCCCGGGACGTGACGCGCCACAAAGCAAATGTTAAGCTGCAAGCAGCGCAGCACCAAGTGCCGAAGGTAAGTGACTACCCTCGGGGAAGAAGCCGATAACCTGTTGATGGCGTAGACAACGCTCATATTATCTGACCAAAAAACTACAGATTTGTTGGCCAGCGCTGGACCCCACAGTTCAATTGCTACTACAATGGGAAACAGCTCCAACAGCGTCAAGTTCCTGTTAAGGCCAGCTGAAACCCACTCACTAGGCCAAGGAGCGGCGCTCCACGCCCCGTTCAAGTAAGCCCCATATCCATGGCTGCCTGCTGCGTCTGTAAACAGATGCAACGCCTGGTTAGACTTAGGCTCTTCCTGCCAAATACAGACACCATTAAACCGACTTAAAAATTCATCCCAAACTGCTAAGTCATCCCTCATGTCCTGCGACACTTTAAAACGCCGCGCCCCGCCGCGAGGACCCCGTAATTGCTCTTCCAACCGTCTGTTGAAAACCCTACCCATGGGGATAACCCTACCGGCAAAATTCAGCATACCAAGTAGGGATTGCAGATCTCTTTTGGACACCCAATTTGCCCTTTTTACTGCTTCAACGGCCCCCAACAAGCGCACCACTTTGTCGCCTGGAAGCCGACATACCTCAGCCACTGTATCAATTTCTATACCTAGAAATGTGAGACAAGTGCACGGGCCCTGCGTCTTATCTGACGCCAAAGGGACACCAAACCTGCCCATCATGTCATGCATGACCTCCATTAGGACCCTACATTCTGAGGTGTCCGCACGCCCTACCAGAAGAAAGTCATCCAAGTAGTGGGCCACGGCCCCACCACCCGACGCCTTCCATATCACCCAGTGAAGAAACGTACTGAAACTTTCAAATAGGGCACATGACAACGAGCAACCCATGGGCAAGCAACGGTCCACATAAAATTCCCCTTCAAATTTCATGCCCATTAGCACGAAGGCCGACGGGTGCAAAGGGAGAAGCCTAAACGCTGACTCAATGTCCAGCTTAGCCATCAAAGCCGCATGACCCTTATCTCTGACCAATGCCAGTGCCTCATCAAAGGACTGGTAGTGCACCGAACTAAGCTCGGTGTCAATGGCATCATTCACCGATGCCCCTTTGGGGTAAAACAAGTGGTGTATAAGCCGAAACTTGCCTGAATCCTTCTTTGGTACAACCCCCAATGGAGACACCACCAGGTCCGAGAGGGGGTTAGCCTTGAAGGGGCCCACAACTCTCCCCAAGGCCAATTCTTTAGCTAACTTATCCCTAACCACACCTGGAAACTCATAGGCTGATTTCAGGTTCCTGTGTAACGAGGAACCCACCACCCGGCCCGACACAGGTATCCTAAACCCATCCGCCAAACCCCGGCGGATTAGTTCGGCTACTCCCCTGTCCGGGTACTGTGCCAGCCACACTGTCATGGCCTCAAGCCTAAGAGGCGTTGGGGCCCTTGTTACCAGAGGCCCCTCTTTGGGACTGTTTGTCTCCGCCAACCTCTCTCTTCTTGTTGCAATCAATTCCTGGGTGTGGGCCGCTGCAGAACTTGCAGATGTGACGAAAGGAGCAATTTGCACCCCTGTCACACTGCTTGTCCTGAAACTTCCAGCATTCCCGTCCGCGTCTCTTCGGACGCGGGGTGCCAGGCCGCCCAGGGCCGGTCCGCGGGCCCGGTGTCTGGCCCGCTTGCCCTTCCAACCCCAGTTTGGACCACAGGTATAAATCCTGCATCCCAAAGTGGAGCATAGGGTTCCCTACCATCTTTCTACGAAAGGCCATGTCATATTCGCGCCACGCCCCTTCCCTGAACCTGGCATGGACATCATCGATAGTGTCTTCATATTTATAGAGGTTATGACCTTGCGTCTGCCACTTATCCAAATAGCAGGTTGCGAGGACTCTGAAGCACCTCTGCCATTCTTCATATGTTTCCGGCCTTTGGACCTTCTTAGGGCCCGTGCCATCTGCTGCCCGCTCTTTCGCGCGACATGCTTCAGGTGAAAGTTCAAAGATGTTCACATAGCGACCATCTTGAATCTTTTTCACCACCTTCGCCTTGAGGTGCCCATAAAGGGAGTGAACCAAGCACGGGTAAGTATCACCTTGCGAGGCCACTCTCCTTGTCACTGGCACCCCCAAGGGGGGCTGTAAAACTGCACCCACCCCGGGGACAAACGGAACCAACGCCGAGCCCGACGCTTGCGCTGCCTGGCTCTTCACCTGCGCTGCTACCAGTTTCTTGATCATTCTAAACATCTCCTTCTGGCCCTTACCCACTAACCCCAGGTCCCCATCGCTATCTGAACCTGACTCACTAGAGGGTACCATGTGTTCAGTGTGTGTGGAAGTGCCAAGCAAGTACTCACCACTCGGTGCCAAAGGAGGAGCCGCTCCAGTTCCGCTTTGTGCAGCCGCCGCTGCTGCCATTGGAGGGACAGGTTGAGATCCAGAAGGGGGTTGACCAGCTGAGGAATCCATCCGCACTGCTGACGAATCACTGCTAACCTGGGAAAACAAAGGAATATGGGGAGTACTCTGTGCGTAGGATGAGACCCCCGAGGGGCCCCCAGCCTCCTCCCCCACACGCCTATGTTCCTTACTACCATCCACAACAGTCATCCCAAGCGCAGAAGCCACAGCCTTCCTTATAACTTCTTCGTTCACACACCCTGTTTGTGCAATAGCCGCCACCAAAGTCTCCTCACTGTGACCAGAAACCACCCTTTCAGCTCCAGACCTAACCCCAGAGGCACCTTGTCTGCCCTGCGCATTACACCTTACTGTCCCCTGCGTAATCACTGCATTAGGCATGTCTCCCGACACCCCTTGTCTGCCCTGTTCTGAAGGCCTTCCGGTCTCATGCATAGCCGGTGCATTAGGCCTGTCGCGCACTATGCCCTGTCTGGACCGCTCATGCAACGAACCCGAGTCAGACATATCCCCTGCATTCATTCCCTCAGGAGACCCGACCACTGCAACGTTCTCTCCTCTTGCCTGAGCACCAACATCGGGCATTCTGCTTCTACCCCCTCCCGGGGTCTTAAATGCTGCCTTTCCCCCAGGCCGCCTGTTCCCCCTCCCATCAGGGGCCGCATCCTCCGCCCGGAGTCTCCCCAACTTACTGGGGGCTTCTCCGGAAGAGGATCCGCTCCTGCTGCCAGCTCCGCGTTTCCTCCTTGCACGCCCGCGCTCCTCCCCGCTCGATGAGTCACATGGGGAGGACGCGCGTGACGTAAACAAGGAGGCGGAGCCAGCCGGGGACGCGCGACGCGGCCTAGTAGCCCTCTGAGGCCTGTAGGCTGCACCGCTGCCACCCGGGACTTCACCGTCGCCGCCCGCCCCAGCCGCACCAGGGGCAATGTACGCCGCTAGGGACTGGGCCAAGGAGGCCACGGAAGCCAAGGCCTCCGAGGGTAAGCCCCGCAATTGCTGGCATGTGGCCAGCCATGCCTCAACCGCCGAGTCCGGCCTCGACTCCTGGGGCACCGCCGTGCCATCCTGAATGACCGGGAGCGTGGGAGCGGCCGCAGAGTCCACTGCAGGCCGCTGCCCATGCTGCCCGCTACTAGCTGTGGGCCTCCCAACCGCCCCACTACCTGCCGGCCCTTCCGGTTCTATAGTTCCAGAGAGGGCCCTTACCAAACCCGGGGCATTCAGCTCCTGAGCCCCGGTTCCCTGCTGGGCCTCTTGCCTAACAACTCCTCCCTGTAACCCCAGGCTTCTCCTAGCCCCTGGCCTAGCTCCGGCCCCTTTTTTACTAACTGACTGAGCCCTGGGGGTGGGAGGTATAACTCCCTCAGAACCTGATTCTTCTCTTGCTCTTGCAGGGCCTCTCATCCCTGGGACCTCCTTCACCACTTCGGCATATCTCCTTGGAGGAACAGCTCTTCTCTTTGCTCGCCTCATCTTGCTACAGCAACAAAAGTTCTTCTTGAAGTCTGTGCACTGGAACAAAGAGGCTGGATCTACTGCAACAAGAACCTTTAAAGGTGAGTAGAAAACCCCCGCCCCCCTCATTGCAACATTGTTTCACCTAGAACCATCCAGACTTCAAGTCCCTTGCCCCTTAATTTTGCTACAGGCCCACTAGAGGGCCCTCCACTTCCATAAGATCACATTTCTTAAGGGTTTTTTTTTTTTTTTTTTTTTTTTTTTTTTTTTAAATTTTAAAAGAACTTTATTTTGATTAGACATACATACAAAGTGTAGATAAAATGTGAACCGCATACATCAAGGTTGATACAATACAATGCTATATCACATATATCCATTAATAAAGAATACTGTAAAAAAGGCGTAAGGCTAGTTCTGTACATTCACTTAGAAGCTTGAAAACACCTTTTCAATGTGCCATATGTCTTAATTGATCCCCATTTTCAAACTATGTGGACCACTCTTGGGACCATGACGGATAAACATAAACATTAAAGGGTATGTATAAAATGGTGGGGGGGGGGGGGGAACTGGGAGCTGTGAACCTCATACATCAAGGTTGATACAATACAATGCTATATTCCATATATCCATAAATAAAAAATACTGTAAGAAAGGCGTGAGGCTAGTTCTATACATTAACTTAGAAGCTTGAAGACACCTTTTCAATGTGCCATATGTCTTAAATGATCCCCATTTTCAAACTATGTGGGCCACTCTTGGGTCCATAACAGATAAACATAAACATTAGTGGGAAGGTATAGAATGGTGGGGGGGGGGGGGAAACTGGGAGTAAGGGAGGCAGGCCGTTAATACACTACTTTTGCAATGTAGTGAGATATATAGGGCAAATATGTTATTACTCAAAATTGGGCTTATAATTGCTAGGACTGAATCATATATATGTGGGACCTGAAATTTGTTATAGGGGAGGTGTAAATTATGGGAAGTGTATGATTTAAGCTTGTGCGGTTATATATAAATGCCTTCCTAAGTGTTTATTCCATATCTTTACCTAAGATACACAACTCAATTCTTAATACACAGAGAAGAGAGCACTGTTAGTACATGGAAAGAGGTATGATGCGCTCATTAGCCTATTACTGCTCCTTTGGGGGAAAGACAGATACATCTACATGAACATTAACTTCCACTATATACTCAGCCCTGAGCTGATATGGCCTGTCCGCTTATAATGTGTTTCAGCAATCAGATGTCCTCAAATAGCCGGTCTAGGCGTCCTGTTTGTATTTTTAAGTTCTTTCTGCAGTTATTATGGACTCCCAGGCCCGTGGAGGGAATACAAACAATTAGGCAGTTCCTGTCTCTATTAAATTATGAAATAGTCCCCAGGTAATCACTAACATACAGTCTCTGCCAGCGGACGCCAACTGCTATATAGTGTCTGAAAAGGGGCCTCCGCATACTACCCCTTACCTGATCTCGGCAGCCGACTTACACTATGCAGGCAACGTGTGAGTCCACCTGGGTCAAAAAACTGTCTCCGTTCTTCGCTCTCACCCAGTGTGGTCAAGGTGTGATCGGCATTCCGTCCGGTTATGCTCTCCGGCATCTCTAGTATTTTCCTAGGAGATGATTTTCCAGGAGACTTCCATAAGGCTAATGCTGCAGTGTTCCCCAGGGATAAAGTTGCTAGGCCTTGTCGGGTCTTATCACCTTCCCTGAAAGTTGCTATGCGCTCCTCCTGTGGCTGATATCTTAATGCTTGTAGTTGTAGAGGCCACTCGGGCTGAGTCTCAAAGCTCCCACATAGATCTGCTCCTTTTGCGGGTTGGGATAAAAGTGGTTCAGGGTAATAGGTCTTATAGTCATATTCCTCTCTGCTGTCCGAGAAGATTCTTTGTGCTATCGGCGGAACATCTTGAGGCTGTTTGGCGCCCTGCAAATTATGTTGCGCCATGACAGCGGTGTTCTGTGTAATGGAAGTGTCGGTTGAACTTGCCGGAACATGCTGAATCAGAAAGTCATATGGAGCTTTTTCAATTAGCCTCTGTATGAGCTGTTCCAATTTTATAAAATGTTCGTCATATTGCAGTGAGCAGTTTTCTCTCGCCATGATCAAATGGCCAAGTATCCCCAAGATGCTTCTATATTAGGCAGATTTTTGTAGTTTCGTGGCCTGCTCTCCGATTACTAGGGTGGGTGAAGAAATTGCAGTAAGCCAGTTCAGACCGGCAGCACTGTAACCCCGTTTCTTCTCGGGGGGGGGAGGTGTATGCCTAGGAGTGAGCCGCCGCTCTAGGCCTCAATTTTCCGATCTGAGTCCCCAGATTCATATTCACAGGCAAGAATTGAAATGTAGGTCCACGACTCATTCAGTCATGGAATCTTAGTATAATAAAATGTGTGATCTTGCTGTAAAGATGTAGTAATCGGCGGATTATCATACAATCAGCCAGAGCCTACAGAAAATGCGTCCTGTCTCAGACGCTGCACGGACACGCCCCCCTTTCTTAAGGGTTTTGAATGGTCTAATTCAATATTATTTTTTTCAAAATGCATATTGGTCCATTATCATCTTTTACACAGGGATTTTGGAGGAGCTTTCAATCTCACTTATGCTTTGTTCACAATTCCACAAACACAGTTGTTTTGAATCTCACTTATGCTTAGTTGACACTTTTACCACCTAGGGGCCGATTTATCAATGTCTGTCTGACATGATACGCTGTAGCGTATCATGTCCGATAGACATCGCTGAATCATGACAGCATACGCTGTCGGCATTTAACATTGCACAAGCAGTTTACCAGAACTGCTTGTGCAATGCCGCCCCCTGTAGATTTACGACCAATCGGCTGCTAGTGGGGGGGGGGGTCAATCAGCCCGATCGTATAGGATTGGGCAGATTGCAGACCGCAGCCTCAGAGGCAGTGGACCAGTTATGGAGCAACGGTCTTAAGACCGCTGTTTCATAACTGCTGTTTCCGGCGAGCCTCGCGCGGAAACAGGGGCATCAAGCTCCATTCGGAGCATGATAATTCGGCCCCCTAGTGTTCAAATGAGGCTTTTAAACTGTGAGTTATGTTCAGAATAAAATATGGTCATACGAATGTTCACGCATGATTGCAATTCAAGAGTTTGTGCTTTATAAAAGTAAAACAAAAATCTTAAAAAAGTTAGGAAAAGTATTATTTACACACAGCTTATTAAAGGACCTTAAAAAGACAGTCTACTTGATATCTTGTTTACAAAATACCAAGTTGTCAATATATTATATTATGTATTATATTATTCTAAAGATGTATTAGTCTTATAAATCAGGAAAGAAAATGTTCAGATTAGATGGCATTTTACGTGCCATAAAAAATTAGGTTATTATTTTTTACTGACTAGCAAATAAATGAAAGCCATTAGGTTTCTTATCTTCAAAACCACTTTAGACACTTCAGTAATATCTTAAAGATTTAAGAAGCATTTTATAGATATTTTAGAAAGAAAAAAAAAACATTTAATAGAACAAATTGAAGCAACAATATAAAACATTTCCAAAATGATGTCAAGGTCCCAACAATCTCTTAACAAGCAAAAGATTAATAAATGAACAGGAAAATGTACATTTTACAATGTTTTCCGAGCTATCATTGAACATTCAGGGGGCATCTCACTGATATCCATTTTACAGCAAAAATTGAGGTAACTGTGACATAATTTAATAAAAGTGTTTATTGCTTAACCAACCTTTCGGTCTTACAATGAGCTCTTTATCAGGACTTTCTCAACAATAAAAGGATGAAGATATTACTGCATGCTATGAAGATTACCCTGGAGATCCCATTGTAGGATTTAAATGTTTGTACAGCAATAATAAACCACATATTAACTGATGTGAGAGTTTCCCAGAGTTTCTTTGTTATCAGACATAAGACATCAGCAAGTGGAAAATGTTAGTCAGTGAACAGCTTACTTTTGTTGTATCCAATGTGTGCAAGCCAGGGGAAAAGAACTAATCCTTTAATATTTCTATTACTTAGAGATCAACACAAACTGTGCTTAGAGTCCAACAGAGGTTAAACAAGCACATTTGCTTGTGGACAAAATCTAATTTAGTATTGGTAAAACATGTAATCTGTTTTTTCTTCTTCAATAGCAAAGTGTTTGGCAGATTTGCAAATAGTAAAAAATACAAGAAAATTTAAAAAATATTGAAAGTGAGCAGATTACTGGAAATGTGTTAAAGGGACAGTCTACTCCAGAATATTTATTGTTTAAAAAAAAAGATAATCCCTTTATTACCTACTAGGCGATAAGCCTGCCCAGAGGGCAGTCTATGTTTAAAAACTACAATCCCAAGCTAAAGTTACAAAAAACAAGCTAAAGGGGCATTTGTATGGGCATTGCCCTTAAAAGGGTAATCAATTCTTTTTTAATTGCCCAAATCCCTAATCTTAAAAAAAAAATAAAAAAAAAAATAAACCTAACACTAAGCCCCAAATAGGTACTCACGGTTCCTGAAGCATGGCTCTTCTATCTTCATCTGGGGTGAAGGCGGCACGGAGCGGAGGTACAGAGCTGTGTTCCCGATGCCTCTGCGGCATGGAGGCTCCACTTCATCCGATGTTTGTCGTAGACTGAAGATTGAATGCAAGGTACCGCAATCAATTTGGGGTACCTTGCATTCCTATTGGCTGAAATTTTGAAATCAGCCAATATAATTAGAGCTTCTGAAATCCTATTGGCTATTCAAATCAGCCAATAAGATTTCATCAGCTCTCATCCTATTGGCTGATTTTAAAATATCAGCCAAAAGGAATGCAAGATACCCCAATAAATATCCCCATAGGAAACAATGGGGCATTTTGGGCTGAAAAAAAACCTAACACCTGCAAAAAAGCAGGGTTCAGCTCCTAACGCAGCCCCATTGTTTCCTATGGGGAAACACTCTCTAAGTCTGCACCTAACACCCTAACATGAACCCCGAGTCTAAACACCCCTAATCTTAAACTTATTAACCTCTAATCTGCCGCCCCCGCTATCGCTGACACCAGCATTATACTATTAACCCCTAATCTGCCGCTCCGTACACCGCTGCAACCTACATTATCCCTATGAACCCCTAATCTGCTGCCCCTAACACCGCCGAACCTTATATTATATTTATTAACCCCTAATCTGCTCCCCCAACGTCGCCGCTACATTACCATACACTTATTAACCCCTAATCTGCCGACCGGACCTTGCCGCCACTATAATAAATGTATTAACCCCTAAACCGCTGCACTCCCACCTCGCAAACACTATAATAAATAGTATTAACCCCTAATCTGCCCTCCCTAACATCGCCGCCACCTACCTACAATTATTAACCCTAATCTCCCGCCCGCACCGTCGCCGCTACTATAATAAATTTAACCCCTAAACCTAAGTCTAACCCTAACACCCCCCTAAGTTAAATATAATTGAAATGAAACGAAATAATATTCTTAAAATTAACTAAATTATTCCTATTTAAAACTAAATACTTACCTATAAAATAAACCCTAATATAGCTACAATATAACTAATAATTACATTGTAGCTATTTTAGGATTTATATTTATTTGACAGGCAACTTTGTATTTATTTTAACTAAGTACAATAGCTATTAAATAATTAATAACTATTTAATAGCTACCTAGTTAAAATAAATAAAAAATTACATGTAAAATAAATCCTAACCTAAGTTACAATTAAACCTAACACTACACTATCATTAAATTAATTAAATTAATTACCTACAATTACCTAAAATAAAATACAATAAAATAAACTATTCTCTAATACAAACCCCCCACTAAATTACAAAAAATAAAAAAGAATTACAAGCAGTTTAAACTAATTACACCTAATCTAAGCGCCCTAATAAAATAAAAAAGCCCCCCAAAATAAAAAATTCCCTACTCTATTCTAAATACAAAAGTAATCAGCTCTTTTACCGGCACTTTAAAGGGCTTTTTGAGGGGCATTGCCCCAAAGTAATCAGCTCTTTTACCTGAAAATAAAAATACAATACCCCCCCAACATTACAACCGACCACTCACATACCCCTACTCTAACCCACCCAAACCCCCCTTAAATAAACCTATCGCTAACCCCCTGAAGATCATCCTACCTTGAGTCGTCTTCACCCAGCCGAGCCAAATTCTTCATCCAAGGTGCGTAGAGGAGGTCCTTGATCCGGTAGAAGTCTTCATCCAAGCGGCAAAGAAGAGGTCCTCCATCCGGTAGAACTGTTCATCCAGGCGGCGTCTTCAATCTTCATCCATCCGGAGCGGAGCCATCTTCAAAGGAGCCGACGCGGAGCCATCCTCTTCTACCGACGGACTAACGACGAATTAAAGTTCCTTTAAGGGACATCATCCAAATGGCGTCCCTTCAATTCTGATTGGCTGATAGAATTCTATCAGCCAATCGGAATTAAGGTAGAAAAAATCTGATTTGAACTCGCATTCTATTGGCTGTTCCGATTAGCCAATAGAATGCGAGTTCAATATGATTGGCTGATTGGATCAGCCAATTGGATTGAACTTCAATCTGATTGGCTGATTGCATCAGCCAATAAGATTTTTTCTACCTTAATTCTGATTGGCTGATAGAATTCTATCAGCCAATCAGAATTGAAGGGACGCCACCTTGGATGGCGTCCCTTAAAGGAACCTTCATTCCGTCGGTAGAAGAGGATGGCTCCGCGTCAGCTCCTTTGAAGATGGCTCCGCTCCGGATGGATGAAGATTGAAGACGCCGCCTGGATGAACACTTCTACCGGATGGAGGACCTCTTCTTTGCCGCTTGGATGAAGACTTCTACCGTATCAAGGACCTCCTCTGTGCACCTTGGATGAAGAATTCGGCTCGGCTGGGTGAAGATGACTCAAGGTAGGATGATCTTCAGGGGGTTAGTGATAGGTTTATTTAAGGGGGGTTTGGGTGGGTTAGAGTAGGGGTATGTGGGTGGTGGGTTATAATGTTGGGGGGGATATTGTATTTTTATTTTCAGGTAAAAGAGCTGATTACTTTGGGGCAATGCCCCACAAAAAGCCCTTTTAAGGGCTGGTAAAAGAGCTGATTACTTTTGTATTTTAGAATAGGGTAGGGAATTTTTTATTTTGGGGGGCTTTTTTATTTTATTAGAGGGCTTAGATTAGGTGTAATTAGTTTAAACTGCTTGTAATTCTTTTTTATTTTTGTAATTTAGTGTTTTTTTGTATTATAGAATAGTTTATTTTATTGTATTTTATTTTAGGTAATTGTAGGTAATTTATTGAATTAATTTAATGATAGTGTAGTGTTAGGTTTAATTGTAACTTAGGTTAGGATTTATTTTACATGTAATTTTGTATTTATTTTAACTAGGTAGCTATTAAATAGTTATTAATTAGTTATATTGTATCTATATTAGGGTTTATTTTATAGATAAGTATTTAGTTTTAAATAGGAATAATTTAGTTAATTTTAGGAATATTATTTAGTTTCATTTAAATTATATTTATGTTAGGGTTAGGGTTAGAGTTAGGTTTAGGGGTTAATAACTTTATTATAGTAGCAGCGACATTGCGGGCGGGAGAGTAGGGGTTAATAATTGTAGGTAGGTTGTGGCGATGTTAGGGAGGGCAGATTAGGGGTTAATACTATTTATTATAGTTTTTGCGAGGCGGGAGTGCGGCGGTTTAGGGGTTAATACATTTACTATAGTGGCGGCGAGGTCCGGTCAGCAGATTAGGGGTTAATAAGTGTAGTTAGGTAGCGACGACATTGGGGGGGGCAGATTAGGGGTTAATAATATAGTGGCGGCGATGTGGGGGGGCCTCGGTTTAGGGGTACATAGGTTGTTTATGGGTGTTAGTGTACTTTAGAGCACAGTAGTTAAGAGCTTTATATTCACGCGTTAGCCTTTTTTTGTTGTTAGGAGTCTTGTCGGTAGAGGCTATACCGCTCACTTCTCCCAAGACTCCAAATACCGGCGTTAGGCAGATCCCATTGAAAAGATAGGATACGCAATTAGCGTAAGGGGATCTGCGGTAGCCTGGAATCGCGGTAGGAAAGTGAGCGGTAGACCCTTTCCTGCCTGACTCTAAATACCAGCGGGCGGTAAAAAGCAGCGTTAGGACCCCTTAACGCTGCTTTTGACGGCTAACGCAGAACTCTAAATCTAGGTGTTAGTTTTTTTATTTTTAAAGTAATGTTACAGTTTTTTATTTTAATTGTAATTTAGGATTATTTTAATTTATGTAATGGGGTTAATTTAGGGGGTGTTAGGTTAGGGGACTTAGTGATAAGTTATTTGCGTCATGGAGTTTGGCAGTTTAGGGGTTAATAGATTTATTATGTTAATTTGCGATGTGGGTTAATGGCGGTTCAGGGGTTAATAGATGTATTAGGTAGTTTGCGATGTATAGTTGGTAGATTTAGGGGTTAATAATTTTATTAGGTAGTTGTTTTGTATTCAATACTTTTTGCGGGTGGTTAGGTTTTTTTAATACTTATTGCGGGCGGTTAGATTTTTTTAAAATACTTATTGTGGGCGGTTAGTTTTTTTTTAACACTTATTGCGGGCGGTTAGTTTTTAATTTTTTTGTTATTCTCCATTTGCCTTCGCTGCATCCCGGTGGATTCCGAAAATGGCAGGGTGGTGAAAGAATCTACCGCCTGACATTTTCGGAATCCACCTGGATGCAGCTTTGCTTTTTAGCTGCCTCGCACTGCCAACATACCTTTGAGGATGCGTCCGCAACTGCTGACGGCAACAGACACGTTACAAACGTGATTATAGTATAGATTCCCAAGTTTTGCATAACCAACACTGTTATATTAATATACTTTTTACCTCTGTGATTACCTTGTATCTAAGTCTCTGTAGACTGCCCCCTAAATTTCAGTTATTTTGACAGACTTGCATTTTAGCTAATTAAAATGGACTCTTAGGTAACACAATTGGCATAAGCACAATGTTATTTATATGAAACACATGAACTAATGCCCTCTAGCTGTGAAAAACTGTGAAATGCCTTCAGGTAAGAGGTGGCCTTCAAGGATTTAGAAATTAGCATATGCGCCTACCTAGGTTTAGCTTTCAACTAAGAATACCAAGAGAACAAAGCAAATTTGATGATGAAAGTAAATTGGAAAGTTGTTTAAAATCACATGCCCTATCTAAATCATGAAAGTTTCTGATACTCTCCACTTATTTTTAAAATCTAGCAGTACCTCTTACTGGTCTTATACTACTTATATATATATATATATATATATATATATATATATATATATATATATATATACAGGGAGTGCAGAATTATTAGGCAAGTTGTATTTTTGAGGATTAATTTTATTATTGAACAACAACCATGTTCTCAATGAACCCAAAAAACTCATTAATATCAAAGCTGAATAGTTTTGGAAGTAGTTTTTAGTTTGTTTTTAGTTATAGCTATTTTAGGGGGATATCTGTGTGTGCAGGTGACTATTACTGTGCATAATTATTAGGCAACTTAACAAAAAACAAATATATACCCATTTCAATTATTTATTTTTACCAGTGAAACCAATATAACATCTCAACATTCACAAATATACATTTCTGACATTCAAAAACAAAACAAAAACAAATCAGTGACCAATATAGCCACCTTTCTTTGCAAGGACACTCAAAAGCCTGCCATCCATGGATTCTGTCAGTGTTTTGATCTGTTCACCATCAACATTGCGTGCAGCAGCAACCACAGCCTCCCAGACACTGTTCAGAGAGGTGTACTGTTTTCCCTCCTTGTAAATCTCACATTTGATGATGGACCACAGGTTCTCAATGGGGTTCAGATCAGGTGAACAAGGAGGCCATGTCATTAGATTTTCTTCTTTTATACCCTTTCTTGCCAGCCACGCTGTGGAGTACTTGGACGCGTGTGATGGAGCATTGTCCTGCATGAAAATCATGTTTTTTTTTCTTGAAGGATGCAGACTTCTTCCTGTACCACTGCTTGAAGAAGGTGTCTTCCAGAAACTGGCAGTAGGACTGGGAGTTGAGCTTGACTCCATCCTCAACCCGAAAAGGCCCCACAAGCTCATCTTTGATGATACCAGCCCAAACCAGTACTCCACCTCCACCTTGCTGGCGTCTGAGTTGGACTGGAGCTCTCTGCCCTTTACCAATCCAGCCATGGGCCCATCCATCTGGCCCATCAAGACTCACTCTCATTTCATCAGTCCATAAAACCTTAGAAAAATCTTGAGATATTTCTTGGCCCAGTCTTGACGTTTCAGCTTGTGTGTCTTGTTCAGTGGTGGTCGTCTTTCAGCCTTTCTTACCTTGGCCATGTCTCTGAGTATTGCACACCTTGTGCTTTTGGGCACTCCAGTGATGTTGCAGCTCTGAAATATGGCCAAACTGGTGGCAAGGTGCATCTTGGCAGCTGCACGCTTGACTTTTCTCAGTTCATGGGCAGTTATTTTGCGCCTTGGTTTTTCCACACGCTTCTTGCAACCCTGTTGACTATTTTGAATGAAACTCTTGATTGTTCGATGATCACGCTTCAGAAGCTTTGCAATTTTAAGAGTGCTGCATCCCTCTGCAAGATATCTCACTATTTTTGACTTTTCTGAGCCTGTCAAGTCCTTCTTTTGACCCATTTTGCCAAAGGAAAGGAAGTTGCCTAATAATTATGCACACCTGATATAGGGTGTTGATGTCATTAGACCACACCCCTTCTCATTACAGAGATGCACATCACCTAATATGCTTAATTGGTAGTAGGCTTTCGAGCCTATACAGCTTGGAGTAAGACAACATATCATAAAGAGGATAATGTGGTCAAAATACTCATTTGCCTAATAATTCTGCACTCCCTGTATATATATATATATATATATATATATATATATATATATAATGGTACCTTAGAAATAATTAAAATATGTTAATTACATTTAATTTCACTTAACTTCCTCACTTACTCTTCACATTCACAAACTGAATATTACACAGAAGCAAATACGTGAGTTTATTAATTTATCAATATAATTGTTTACTGTATTTTCATGTTTCACAGAGCATTAATAAATTCACCAAAAATACATAAAGATATTGGTCAAGGTTCATAGAGCAAGATTACAAGAAGCGCGTTATGATTTTTCCTGCGCGCAATGTGGTCTTTTCACAATCAATTTCCATTGCGCTGGTATTGCAAGTCTTGAAAAAAAATTGCGATTGCATACGCACATTCGCCTTTTACGCAACAATCCATTCCGCACTCGAAGAGCTGTAGTTAACCTATTTTGCAACTTGTAATACCCGTGCAACCAAAAATGCAAAAAATCCAAAGAGTGTGCAGAATATTCGCAAATGACTTGCGGTTGCAACTTGTAAACTTGCTCATAGACGGTTATGAGGTTTGCCAAGAAGGCTTGTTGTGAAGGCTAGATTGTGTTCTACATTTATTAAAAATTGCTTCACCTATATTTTCCAGTTTTGTCAGTGGACGTTCCTGCCATATATATTTACATCTGTATAAGGTGCCTAATGCACTATATCTCAGATATCAAATGCAAAACTTAAGCATTGGGGAAAAACAATAATGACAACTGCAACACTTAGGAAACCCTCTTGCAAAATAGTTTATGTAATTGTTTGTAATTGTAAAATATTTGTGTTATGAAATAGTAGTTTTAGAATGAAAGCTGATAAAATGATTGTTTATTGTGCCTACTCTTTTTTAGGACCTTCCTTTTAACATAGAATTTAAACATCAAAATAAAAAAAGTTTAAAATAATATTTTTTTATTTTTTTTTAGTAATTGTAACTTTTCACATTTTATATATTGCATATCTTTATATGGTACAAATAATTTTCTACTCATTGATATTACGTCTCAACATTTACTTTATCTTACTTTTTAGAAATCAAATAATCGCATAATAAAACAAAAATAGTTATTTCATTAAATATTTTTTTATTAAAGGGACAGTCAAGTCTAAAAAAAACTTTCATGATTCAAATAGGGCATACAATTGTAAACAACTTTCCAAAAAATTTTTATCTCCAATTTTGCTTTGTTCTCTTGGTATTCTTAGTTGAAAGCTAAACCTAGGAGGTTTATATGTTAATGTTTTAGACCTTGAAGGCCGCCTCTAATCGAAATGCATTTTCACCACTAGAGGGCGTTAGTTCATGCGTTTCATATAGATAGCATTGAGCTCATGCACGTGAATTTACAGAGGAGTGAGCACTGATTGGCTAAACTGCAAGTCTGTCAAAAGAACTGAAATAAGGGGCAGTCTGCAGAGGCATAGATACAAGGTAATAACAGAGGTTAAACGTGCATTATTATAACTGTGTTGGTTATGCAAAACTGGGGAATGGGTAATTAAGGGATTATCTACTGTATCTTTTAAAACAATAAAAATTCTGGTGTTGACTGTCCCTTTAATGCTTAATTTTACATTTGAACTAAACATATATATAGAAATTGTTCAAATATCAACTGCATTCTAAGGGCTCCATGTATTAAAAGGAGAGCAAACAAGCTTCTCAACTTGAGAAGTTGTCTGCTCGCCTTCGCAGCATATGGGCAGCGAATCTTGTTTGTCCACTGACTGTATGTATCATTACACGCTCAAGTGAGTGTGTAAAGCCCACCCCTTCTCTTGCATGACCAATGAGAGAAGTGTCTGTCAATCACCCCGAGCGAGGTCTAATTACCGCTGCTCCTTACATTGCGGGAAGCAGGCTCGTATGGACGAACCTGCCATGCAAGGGCTTTGGAGCAGCTTTTTATAAATGCATTTATCTTGTGTTTAGTGCAACTTTAGTTTTAACTCACTACCTCTATGTAGGGTTTTAGTTGCGCTAGCTAGATGAGTGTAAAATGCAATTGTGCTCTGGCGATCGCGTTTACTTTCATCTTGTAATACAAATGCTCTTTCTATCAGGCGCAAAAAGACAATATTGCTTGCACGCAACAGTTAGAGTGTCACTTGTAATCTAAGCCCTATGTCACATATACAATTATCTTCTTTTTTAAGGTAAGTTATTGAGAGTTCTCCTCAATAATATATGTATATTTTTATTCATTGTATTATCCATTGTGACTCCTGAGTTTCACCCCTCTTTTTTTCTATGTTTTTTTTCTACAATGTTGAGTATTTAACAGGGATAGAATAACTCATGTGTTTGACTCTTGGGGGGATATTTATCAAGCCGTCAACCGCAAATATGCTGGAATTCCGCAGCATAATGGTGGCAAGCTTGATTTGACCTAGTTATCAAACCCTACAGACCAGAAAAAGTTGAAATCTGTGACGTAACATACGATCTTCCGGTCTCAATCCGACACAGATCGATGCTTACGTCATTACAGATGTTCCGAATTCACATTCGGCATTATTTGACACTTTTTCAAAGTTATCAAATAGTTAACCAGAGTGCGCGCGGCTATTCCGGCCCAGCGTACCTGGTTTTCAATCCGCCACCCTGGAGGCCACGGATGCGATAGGAATCAATGGGAGTCTGAAAGCAGCGAAAGCTTATGATCGATGCTGCCAGATATCTCATTGATTTCTATGGTAGAAAACCAGTAATGTTTACACCTAACACCCTAACATAAGCCCCGAGTCTAAACACCCCTAATCTGCCGCCCCGACATCACCGCCACCTAAATAAAAGTTATTAACCCCTATCCCGCCGCACCCGGACCCCCCGCCATGAAATAAACGTATTAACCCCTAAACCTCTGGCCTCCCACTTCACTACCATTAACTAAACCAATTAACCCCTAAACCACCAGCCCCCCACATTGCCATAAACTAAATTAAGCTATTAACCCCTAAACCTAACAACCCGCTAACTTTACATTAAAATTATCACATCCATATCTTAAAATAAATTAAAACTTACCTGTAGAATTAAAATAAACTATTTTTAAACTATTAATTAACCTACCCTAACTATTATACTACAATTAAATTAAACTAGCAATTAAATTAACTAAATTACATATTTAAAAACCCTAACCCTACTTCCAAACAGCCAATAGGACTGAGCTCTCATCCTATTGGCTGATTGGAACAGCCAATAGGATGAGAGCTGCTCAAATCCTATTGGCTGATTGGAACAGCCAATAGGATTTTAGCAACTCTTATCCTATTGGCTGATTGGAACCTTTCAGCCAATAGGAATGCAAGGGATGCCATTATTGGATGACATCACCTGCATTCAAGTTCCAGTTTACGGCAGCGACCGTATTGAAGAGGAGTTCCGCACCGGATGTCTTCAGGATGGACCCGCTCAATGCTGGATGGATAAAGATAGAAGAGGCCGCATGGATGAAGACTTTGCCAGATGGATGAAGATGGAAGGGGCTGCCCGGATGAAGACTTCTTGCCAGCTGGATGAATCCTTCAAGCGGAACTTCTAAAACTGTAAGTGGATTGTCGGGGGTTAGTGTTAGGTTTATTTAAGGGTTTTTTGGGTGGGTTTTATTTTTAGAGTAGGGTCTGGGCAGGTAAAAGAGCTAAATGCCCTTTTAAGGGCAATGCCCATACAAATGCCCTTTTCAGGGCAATGGGGAGCTTAGGTTTTTTAGATAGGGTTTGTTATTTGAGGGGTTGGTTGGTTGGGTGGTGGGTTTTACTGTTGGGGTTGTTTGTATTTTTTTTTTTACAGGTAAAAGAGCTGATTTCTTTGGGGCAATGCCCCACAAAAGGCCCTTTTAAGGGCCATTGGTAGTTTATTGTAGGCTAGGGTTTTTTATTTTGGGGGGCTTTTTTTATTTTGATAGGGCTATTAGATTAGATTAGATGTAATTAATTTTTATTTTTGAAACTGTGTTTTTTTTTTTCTTCGCAATTTAGTGTTTTTTATTTTTTGTAACTTAGCGTTTATTTTTTTTGTAATTTAGTAATTTTTAATAGTAGATTTAAATAATTTGAGTAGGGTTAGGGTTTTTTAATATGTAATATAGTTAATTTATGTCGCGACCGCTCAGCTGCTGATCGCTTTCTCCTGCCTCTGTCTCAGCGCGGTAGCGCTTTCTTGGTTGCTTAGCAACCCTGTTCCTGTCGGCACTTCTGATGACGTCAGGAGGCCTTCTTATTCCGGCGTCTCCTCTCATCGGTGCCTGTTTGTTTTCACTCGTTGGCTAAGTGAGTACAAGTTATATCTGTGTTATTCGGAACCTGTGCCTCCTTATTCTGAACCCTGAACCCCTACCTGCCTGATTATTCGTTGCTGGACACTGCTTACCTGACTACTCTATTGGTTAACCCCTTCCTGCCTGATTACTCGTTGCTGGACATTGCTTACCTGACTACTCTATTGGTTAACCCATACCTGCCTGATTATACGTTGCTGGACACTGCTTACCTGACTACTCTATTGGTTAACCCCTTCCTGCCTGATTACTCGTTGCTGGACATTGCTTACCTGACTACTCTATTGGTTAACCCATACCTGCCTGATTACACGTTGCTGGACATTCCTTACCTGACTACTCTATTGGTTAACCCATACCTGCCTGATTACACGTTGCTGGACAATGCTTACCTGACTACTCTATTGGTTAGCTCATATCTGCCTGATTACACGTCGCTGGACATTGCTTACCTGACTACTCTATTGGTTAATTCCTATCTGCCTGATTACATGTTGCTGGACATTGCTTGCTTGATTACTCTACTGGTTAACCCCTACCTGCCTGATTACACGTTACTGGATATTGCTTGCCTGACTATTCTGTTGGTTAACCTTACCTGCCTGATTACACGTTGCTGAACATCGCTTGCCTGATTACTCTATTGATTAATCCTATCTACACGAAGTTTCTTCTCCTGACCCTGCTGTGCCATCTTCCAGTCTATTACCTATCCTGACATTACAAACAGGCCATATAATGGACCCTGGTGAGTTATCCAGAGCTGTGGCTCTACAGGGACAGCTTCTTGGAACCCACTCTGCACACCTGCAATCCCTGGATTCTAAATTGGATCAAATAACTGCTCTCCTGCATAATCTGTCTCCACCTTCTCAAGTCTCTGCTACACCTGTTGTTCCTGCGGCCAGCTCTAACCCTGCGTTTAATCCGCCACAACCTGCAGAACAATTTATTCCTAGAATTCCACTACCGGATAAATATGACGGCAATCCTGAAGACTGTCGAGGATTTCTTAATCAGTGCCTCCTACACTTCAGAAATAATCCTCAGATGTTTGTTTCTTCTACCTCCAAGATCACCTTTTTAATTTCTCTTATGAAGGGTAAAGCCCTGGCTTGGGTTTCTCCACTGTTGGAAAAGGATGATCCTTTGCTCCAGGATATTGACACTTTTGTATCTATATTTTCTTCTGTGTTTGATAAACCTGGTAGATCAGCGGCGGCTGAAGCAGGACTTTTAGATTTAAGACAGGGATCTCTTTCTGTAGCACAATACGCTATAGAATTCCGGACTTTAGCTGCTGAAACTATGTGGAATCATGGGGCCCTGCGTGCAGCATTTCGTAAAGGTCTTTGTGATTGTTTGAAAGATGAATTGGTTTATAGGGATCTTCCCGATTCTCTAGAAGATCTTATCAACTTATGTATCAAGCTTGATGCTCGTTACTCTGAGCGTCTCCATGAACGTGACCATAACAGAAGATCCTTTATCAGATCTTCCTTTCGTCTTATGCCTCATTCTCCAAAACTTCCTACTCCAAATACTTCTATCTCTGAGTCAAGTGAACCCATGGAGGTTGGTGCTATTAAATTATCCGAAGCTGAACGTCTCAGAAGGCGTAATCTGGGACTATGTCTTTACTGCGGTATTAAGGGGCATATGTTAAAAGATTGTCCAACTCGTCCAGTAAAAGCCAGGGCTTAACTCCAGGAAGAGGGACTGAGTTAAGATTGAGGGATTCTTCCCTCAATCCCAAGCTGTTTGTTCCAGTTACTGTCCGCTTTGGCAACACCAAATTTCAGGCTCAAGCACTCATCGACTCTGGAGCTGCAGGAATGTTTATCGATTCAGAGTTTGTCAATGCTTTACGTATTCCTTTGCTTTCCAAGAGCCAAATAATTAAGGTCACTACTGTCAGTGGTCAACCTTTAGATTTTGGTTTCATTCGACATTCTACCATTCCACTTCTCATGTCTGTAGGAGTACTTCATTCTGAAACCATTTGCTTTGACATCATCTCTTCCCCACAGTTTCCTCTCATTCTGGGACTTCCTTGGCTTCAACTACATGATCCAGTTTTTTCCTGGTCTAAAGGAGAGCTTGTTGCTTGGGGATCTTCTTGTTTCACACAGTGTCTACAGAATGCTCCCAAAACTTCTAGTACTGTTGTGGCAGTTTTAGACATTCCTGATTCTTTGCCTGAACAATATCATTCTTTTTGTGATGTCTTTTCTAAAAAAGATGCTGAAGTATTACCTCCTCACCGGACCTTTGGTTGTCCCATTGACTTATTACCAGGAGCACCTCTACCTAAGGGTAAAACTTACCCACTTTCTCGTCAAGAAAATGTTTCACTTGAGGAATATATCAAGGATAATTTGGCCCGAGGTTTTATCCGTCCTTCTTCTTCTCCAGTAGGGGCAGGTTTTTTCTTTGTGGAAAAGAAAGATGGAGGTCTTCGTCCTTGCATTGATTATCGAGCTCTTAACCAAATTACAATCAAGAATTGTTATCCACTCCCTCTCATTCCCGAATTATTTGATCGTCTCCAGGGTGCTTCCATCTTTACCAAATTGGATCTTCGTGGGGCATATAATTTGGTCAGAATTCGTAAAGGGGACGAGTGGAAAACTGCCTTCAAAACTAGGTTTGGACACTACGAATATTTAGTTATGCCTTTTGGGTTATGCAATGCCCCTGCAGTTTTTCAACATTTTGTTAATGAAATATTTAGAGACTATCTTAATCAATTCGTTATTATCTATCTTGATGATATTCTGATTTATTCCCGGACTGTACAGGATCACATTCATCATGTTACATTAGTACTCCAGAGATTACGTGATCATTTTCTCTTTGCCAAGCTTGAAAAGTGTTCTTTTCATCAAGAATCTATTCCTTTCCTGGGTTACATTATTTCACCGTCTGGATTCAAGATGGATTCTGACAAACTGTCGGCTATTCTAGATTGGCCTAGACCTACCTCCTTAAAATCTCTTCAAAGGTTCCTTGGGTTTGCCAATTACTATCGTAAGTTCATAAAGGACTTTGCTAACATCTCGGCACCCCTTACTGCTCTTACTAAAAAGGGTCAGGATTGCAAGCATTGGTCTGATCAAGCCTTACAGGCATTTGACTCTCTAAAGTCTGCATTTACTTCGGCTCCCATTCTTTGCCATCCTGTTCCGACTCTCCAATTCATTCTTGAAGTGGATGCTTCTCTGATTGCTGCTGGGGCAGTACTTTCTCAGCGGAATCCTGTTTCTAGCAAGATCCTTCCTGTGGGATTTTTCTCCAAGAAGTTCAATACTTCCAAACTGAATTATGACGTTGGTAACAAAGAACTGTTAGCTATTAAAATGGCTTTGGAAGAATGGAGACATCTGCTGGAAGGCACTGTTCAACCATTTCTTATACTCACAGACCATAAAAATCTTCTGTATCTTCATACTGCCAAACGCCTCAACTCACGTCAAGCCTGATGGGCTCTGTTCTTTTCCAGATTTAATTTTGTCCTCTCTTATATTCCTGGCTCTAAGAATACGAAAGCAGACGCTTTGTCTAGACAATTTCTGGCTTCTGAATCTACATTTCTGGATTCTGAACCCATTCTCCGCCCTGCTAAAGTTCTGGCTCAGTTATCTATGTTTCCTTTACAAGCATTACAGTCTGCTCAAGCTTCTGTTCCTTTATCTTATAACATACCTCCTGGGATCTTGTTTGCACCTACTGAATTCTGCCTAAAACTTCTTCGTTGGGCTCATAATAATGTTCTGTCTGGACATCCTGGAGTGCGTAATACTTTGTGGAGACTCAAACAACATGTCTGGTTGCCTTCCATGAGCAAAGATGTCAAGGATTATGTTGCAGCTTGTCATTCCTGTACCTCAAATAAACAGTCTTCATCTTTACCTCTTGGTCTCTTACAACCTCTGCCTGTTCCGTATTATCCCTGGTCTCATGTTTCCATGGACTTTATTACAGATCTTCCTAATTCTGCCAGAAACAAGACCATATGGGTGGTGGTAGATAGGTTTTCCAAAGCAGCTCATTTTGTTCCATTAACTGGATTACCATCGGCCCAGAAACTCGCTGAATTGTTTATTCTCCATATCACCAGATTACATGGTTTTCCTTTGGACATCGTTTCTGATCGAGGAGTTCAATTTGTCTCAAGATTTTGGAAATCCCTGTGCAAACAGTTTGGAGTTACCATATCTCTTTCTACTGCTCATCATCCTCAGTCCAACGGTCAAACTGAGCGGGTAAATCAATCTCTTGAGTCCTATCTCAGGCACTATGTTAATCATCAGCACTCCAATTGGTCTCAACTTCTTCCTTTAGCAGAACTGGCTTACAATTCCCGCTTCAACTCTTCTTTACAGACTTCTCCTTTCAAGGCAGCCTATGGATTCGAACCTAGAACTTTTCCTATGTCTTCGGGAGGTTATGGAGTTCCTGGAGCAGATCGTACAGTGAGAAGTCTTTGTAAACACTGGAAGAAGATTCGGGAAATTCTTCTTCTCTCTACTCGAAAGTATAAACGATTTGCTGATCGTAGACGCCGGAAGGCGCCCTCTTTTCGGACTGGAGACAAGGTTTGGATTTCCACCAGATTCATCCGACTCAAACAACCCTGTGCTAAATTGGGCCCCAAATTCATCGGACTATTCAGGATTGTTTCCAAGGTATGTTCTACTGCCTACAGGGTGGCTTTACCAGACAACTTGAAGATTCACCCTGTCTTTCACGTATCTCTTCTTAAACCAGCAGTCTCTAACCGGTTTTCCACCAAATGTAGAGTTCCCTCTCTGTTCCTTGTGGATGGTACTTCAGAATTTGAGATCAGTCAAATTCTTGATTCCAGATTAAGGGGTAACCGTCTATACTATTTGGTCCATTGGAAGGGATATCCCATCACTGAACGTTCTTGGGAACCTGCTTCTCATGTCCATGCCTCTGCCTTGATCAAACAGTTTCACGCCCAGAATCCTTCAAAGCCTGTTCGTGTTCCCCGGAGGGTCCTGTCTCAGCACGGTAGCGCTTTCTTGGTTGCTTAGCAACCCTGTTCCTGTGGGCACTTCTGATGACGTCAGGAGGCCTTCTTATTCCGGTGTCTCCTCTCATCGGTGCCTGTTTGTTTTCACTCGTTGGCTAAGTGAGTACAAGTTATATCTGTGTTATTCGGATCCTGTGCCTCCTTATTCTGAACCCTGAACCCCTACCTGCCTGATTATTCGTTGCTGGACACTGCTTACCTGACTACTCTATTGGTTAACCCCTTCCTGCCTGATTACTTGTTGCTGGACATTGCTTACTTGACTACTCTATTGGTTAACCCATACCTGCCTGATTATACGTTGCTGGACACTGCTTATCTGACTACTCTATTGGTTAACCCCTTCCTGCCTGATTACTCATTGCTGGACATTGCTTACCTGACTACTCTATTGGTTAACCCATACCTGCCTGATTACATGTTGCTGGACATTGCTTACCTGACTACTCTATTGGTTAACCCATACCTGCCTGATTACACGTTGCTGGACACTGCTTACCTGACTACTCTATTGGTTAACTCATATCTGCCTGATTACACGTCGCTGGACATTGCTTACCTGACTACTCTATTGGTTAATTCCTATCTGCCTGATTACACGTTGCTGGACATTGCTTGCTTGATTACTCTACGGGTTAACCCCTACCTGCCTGATTACACGTTACTGGATATTGCTTGCCTGACTATTCTATTGGTTAACCTTACCTGCCTGATTACACATTGCTGAACATCGCTTGCCTGATTACTCTATTGATTAATCCTAGCTACACAAAGTTTCTTCTCCTGACCCTGCTGTGCCATCTTCCAGTCTATTACTGTTAGTATATTATACTACAGCTGTCGCAGGGTCAGGTCCTGGTATATACTCACTGTGCTAGGGTGTTATTAACCTCATTCTAGCATTTGGGTCTAACTCTGGACTTTACCTAGCCTGACAATTTAATTGCTAGTTTAATGTATTTGTTTTAAAATAGTTTTTTTTTAATTCTACAGGTAAGTTTTAATTTATTTTAAGATAGGGATGTGGTAATTTTAATGTAAAGTTAGCGGGTTGTTAGGTTTAAGGGTTAATAGCTTAATTTAGTTTATGGCGATGGGGGGGGCTGGCGGTTTAGGGGTTTATAGGTTTAGTTAATGGTAGTGATGTGGAAGGCCAGAGATTTAGGGGTTAATACGTTTATTTAGTGGCGGCGGGGTCCAGGAGCAGAGGGATAGGGGTTAATAACTTTATTACAGTTGCGGCGGGGGCCGGGAGTGGCAGGATAGGGGTTAATAACTTTATTACAGGTGCGGCGCAGTCCGGGAGTGGTGGGATGGGATTAATAACTTTATTACAGTTGCGGCAGGGTCTGGGAGCGGCGGATAGGGGTTAAACATTTTAGTATAGTGGCGGCATTTAGTGACAGGGTATAAATAAAGTTGGTAAAAAGCTGAATAGCAGCGAGATCGATGACTGTTCGTTAACAACAGTCCAATGGCTTTTTGCCTGCTTTTTTTATAAATATGGAGAGAGAGTATTCAGATCCGTGGCCACGATGTTGGGCGATGTTAGGCAAGCGTATTGGTGCCGGCGAATGCAGCATAGTTGAGGCTTTGATAAATATCCCCCTTATGTGCTAAAATGAGATTTGTTTACTCACAGTTTCAGACTATGCAAAATTAGATGCCCTAATATTCAGCACAGCCTCTGTAGACTATGATGTTCTTCCTGCAAGACAAAGCCATGATGTATGTATTGTAGCAAACACAATTTGTATTTGGAAAAATAAAACAAAGCAGTCAATGCTCTTTGTTACTATGATAATTTAAAAAAAAAAAAAAAAAAAAAAGTCGCAACAGTGTCAAGCCCCTGAAATCTTAACCTGAGCTTGATCTGGGCCGTGCTAAGTTGAAAGTCAGAGGTTCTGCAAGGATCTGTTCTAAGAAACAGAGGTTTAGTGCAGCTGACAGGATGGGGTGCTCTGATGTCAGAGCTGGATTCAGAAAAGTTCCCTAAGATTAGTGCACAGGGTCTGCAGTCTCTTTTAATAACTGTCTGGATTGTGTGACCTGTGCTAAGGATAGTGCTATGTGTGCCCTCTGTGTGGGAAGTGACTCTACAGCTGAACTGGCGCCAAGACTCACAGAGGAAGTGCAACAGTTTTCTGTTAATACAAATCCTTCCTTGGTTATAATTTATGGAAGTCCCGGAGTTCCTGTTCCTGATCTCCTCTCCTGGTTTTGACCCTAGTGTGTGCACTGGTTTACATCTCTTGTCTTACTCTTCCCTGTACCTTGAATTGCAGACTGAAAATCTGGTTGCTGTCTTCTGGAACAGAAATTTTGACTACTCTTTTGCTTGCCCCTTTTGCTGTGACACCTGGATACTATCCTGGTATTGCACCCTGGCCTGACTACTAACTAACTGATTGGTGACGTCCGGTTTTATTCCTGGTTATGACCTTGACTTGTTCTTGATATCTACCAATAACACATCCCATGCAAACTCGGTTCCAGCTCTCAATCAGGGTAAATCTCTAATTACCTTCTAAATTGCTTGTATCTACAGTATATAAATGTTTGTATTATATGTTATATGAATTATGTTTTGAAACCTTATTGTCAGGGAAATATTAAATGAAAATTATTTTTAATGTAGTTTTTTCAATTCTGATTTTTCTTTAACACAATAACATATAATTAAAAGTCTTCTTAACCTGTGAGATCCTCTTTTGCATGATAAAATAAACTTTCTTATAGAGGTTTAAATTTTAGGACATAGGTTTAGCTATTGAGAGGCAACCATGAAATCCACATAACTGTACTGCCTAATGCACTTTGATCCACACAGAAACTAGTTCATATACAGAAAAGGAGAGAAAAGAACTCCTGAACTCAAAAAAATTGTAATTACGACAGAAAGAAAACATTTACTCAAAATATTTCATAAGATACTTTTCAAATAAAAAGCTGTATTTTGTCTTCAGATCTGTCGCATAGCCAAGAATAATTTGTGGCAGGAAAGTTTGAGCATGTGTAAAAAATGAAATAAAAATACACCAATTTCGAAAGCACTTTGAACAGTTTGAGCATGAAGTTAAACAGAAAGGAAGGTATTCAGATGTGAAAATAAACCTCTTCTTAGCCCTGACACTTCTGATTTCTCAGCTCAAGGTGACATTTGGAACTGGAAGACTCACCTGTCATATGATTATGTTTGGATTTCTTGACACATTTGAACTAAGGTTAAAGTTGATGCATGGACCATTGAATTAATCTTTCAAATTCAAATGGTTTTACACATGATTATTTGACAGTCACGCTCTGGATTATATGCAGACATCATTTTGAAACAAATCAATAAAATTCTATGGCATTAAAGAGCATACAAACTTTATATATCTTTCAATGTCAAAAAGCAGATATGAGATCTGATTTCAACCAGTTTAACAAAACCAGATCTTATACAGGGACAAATTGATTGGTAAATATGAATCTGATAGTAGAAAATGGTGGATTGAAAGGGTTATAGGTTGGATTGTGGAATGTATTATAAAAAAACAGAAATAGATTAGATACAGGAACATTGGAAGACAAGTTTTGTAATGGGTACTCCATGGAGAATATCTGTGTGGCAAATTGACTAAGCCATATAATTATAAAAAGACTATTTCTGCAGTTAATATACCAGCAGGTTAGAAAGAATTATAAAGTCATTTTTTAATTAGGGCTTTTTTTTTGCTGCTCACTTTAGCAGAAGAAATGTTAACTCTTTCAGAGAAATGTCAAAAGGGATACTAAAGTCAATATTAAACTTTCATGATTCAGATAGATTATGCAGTTTTAAGAGACTTTCCAATTTTACTTTCATTATCAAATTGCGCAATCTTTTTATATGCACACTTTCTGAGGCACCGGTTCCTGCTGGGTATGCGCAAGAGTATAAGAGTCATTGTATGTGCATACATTTCTGTTACTGGCTGATGGCTGTCACATGATACAGGAACCAGCAAACAGAAATACATTTTGGTGGAAAAAAGCTACTGCTTATTTAAAGGGACAGGAAACACCAACATTTTAAAAGATAGATAATCCCTTTCTTACCATTCCCCCGTTTTGCATAACCAACACTATTATATTAATATACTTTTTACCTCTGTGATTACCTTGTATCTAAGTCTCTGCAGACTGCCTCCTTATCTCAGATCTTTTGACAGACTTGCATTTCAAGGCAATTTGTCAGGAATCTATTCAGTTCCCTCCTTCTCTGACATCAGCCTCACTCTGATTCTATAAATCTAACCTACACCCTGTTCCTAGTGCTTAGTAATTTGTTAAGACTTCATGAAAACAGTCTATACTCTCTGAGCTCCCTTCTGATAAACGTTATAGTTATCTGATTACAACAACTCCTTGAATAAGTTCACCACGTACTTCAACAGAACTCTGTCTACATCTCTTGTTAAAATCTTGGTGATTTATTTCCCTGAAATACCCGCTCTGCAAGTGGATCATCTATCCTGATGGAATCTGCAACTGGACTGTAACCACTATTCATTCCGGATTCTATGCATGAACAAACACACTGAAGCGTGGATTATAACTTACTGCAACAGATCCTTCACATAATTCTGAAGACTTTCTAAAAATCTATAGCGAGGAGCGGCGTCTGACGTCACCTGTCAGTCTCCCTAAACTCTGGGAACACGCCCACATTCTCCGCGGTACAGAGACTCAGCATCCGCAGCCAAGACATAATTCTGTGATACTCGCTGTCAGGAAACAGCAACGCTGCATAAGCAGAGATCCTTAGTTACCGCTGCACTTGTACTGCACACGTTATATCCTCTACTCCTCTCCAGTTTACTTGATCTTCTCCGCAGTAGGAGACATCGCATGGTATTAACTGAGATTCCTTTCATGCAGAGACTCCCCCAGATTTAAGTACTTCAACCTCCTCAAGAGTTACATGATCCTACCTATCAATTCTACTAGTTCTCTAGCACTATTATTAAGCGCAGCAACCATTAAGTCATATAAGGATTGAATAACTTTATTATCTCAATCTAATTCTTTAATAAGAATATTTCACTCACACATAAAGCTATTGTTTCTCAATATCAATAGTTCATACAAGAGTGGTACAAACAACCTTAAATCTACAGCTGTGATCTGTTAACTCTCTCATAATTAAAATTAAGTCATGGTTGGGAAAAACCCTGACATATTACTAAGCCAGGAAAAATGACAACAGATCCAGTAGATTTACCACAGTTTGTCTATGCTCCTTCCCAGAGAGTTGACCAAATGGGCATAGCTATAAGAGATTTAGATCAGGAAAATCAATCATTAAGGAGAATAATACGAGATTCCCTTACTTCAAAACTAGAACCAATCCCTGAACCATCTGTTTCGCTTCTAGAACCCTTCTCTGGCAATAGGAAATACTACCGCCAGTTTAAAACAGCATGTCAATTACTGTTTGGATTAAAACCAAAGACCTACTGCACTGAAAGGGTTAAAGTCCTTACAGTAATCTCTTTTCTTCGCGGTGAACCCCGGGTGTGGGCTGATGCTTCATTTGAAACAAACCAGCCTATCCTAGGTTCTTTGGATGATTTCTTTACCCAGATGGATGAGCTTTACCTAGATTCCGATGCCCAGCTATCAGCAGAGACCTCTATGAGAAACCTGAGACAAGGTAAACGTTTCATTGAGGATTACATAACTGACTTCAAGCAGTATGCCAGAGATTCTCAATGGAACCCTATAGCTCTCCGCAATCAGTTTCGGCTAGGTCTAGCAGAGAACATTAAAGATGAATTGGCACGAACCGATTTACCTAAAACACTGGAATCACTCATGACCCTTGTCATACAAATAGACAGAAGGTTAAGAGAGAGAAGGTCAGAGAGGGGTCATATGGATTCGATACCAAAATCAGCACAACCTTCTAGTCTCTCTTCTCAAGCAAGATCAGGACCTGAACCTATGGATGTCGGCTTAGCAAGAGCCCCACTGACTTTACAGGAAAGAACCAGGAGGAGGTTAAACTCGCTTTGCATGTACTGCGCTAATGCTTCCCATGCTGTTACCGACTGTCCTCTACTCCAAAAGGCAAAGAAAAGTAAGTGTTTTTCCTTATCTGCTACACAAACTCCTCTGACCTTACACACTTACTGCAAACTTTCTATCTCTTTACAGTGGGAGCAACGAAGCCTACACTCTGAAGCGATCATAGATACAGGAGCCTATGGGAATTTTCTCAATGTAGATATTGTAAATAAAAATAAAATACCATGTGTGTTAAAGCATATTCCAGGAGCAGTGAGAGTTATTGATGGGTCATCCATAGCAAGTGGTCCGATAACACATCAAACCATTCCTCTTTTAATTACTACATCATCTGGTCACACTGAATCAATAGAGTTTGATGTCATACCATCTCCTCTCTTTCCTGTTGTTCTAGGTTTAGCATGGTGCATAAAACATCAACCTACCATTCATTGGAACACTTTGAAGGTTGATTTAAATTCTACCTTCTGTAAACAACACTGTGTTCCAAAAATCACCTGTTGTTCAGTAACGCCCATTGTATCCGTTCTACCAAAATTTTACATCGAATAAGAAGACGTCTTTAGCAAAGTGGAGGCAGAGTCACTTCCACCACATTGTATTTACAATTGTCCGATTGACATAAAACCTGGATCATCAATTCCTTATGGTCGCTTGTATCCTTTGTCCACTCCTGAATTAGAACATCTCAAACTTTACTTAGAGGAGAATCTCCGAAAAGGTTTCATCCGTCCTTCAACTTCTTCCGCAGGGGCTGGAATGTTTTTCGTAAAAAACAAAGATGGATCTCTTCGGCCCATCATCGATTACAGGGAATTGAATCTTCGTACTATGAAAAACAGATACCCACTTCCTCTGATTCCTGAAATGATAGAACGTCTCCAACATGCCACCATCTTCACCAAACTAGACTTGAGAGGCGCGTACAATCTCGTGAGAATCCGTGAGGGAGATGAATGGTTGACCGCCTTCAGAACTAGATATGGTATCTTCGAGTACCTAGTTATGCCTTTTGGTCTCTGCAACGCCCCAGGAACATTCCAACACTTTATTAATGATGTTTTCAGAGATCTACTTGATGTGTGTTTGGTCGTCTACCTCGACGACATTCTCATATACTCAAGTACTTTAGAAGATCACATAAAGGACGTACGCCGAGTACTCTCACGACTTCGCACTCATAGGCTATACGCTAAACTTGAAAAATGTCAATTCCACACCGACACCATCTCCTTCCTAGGATACACCATATCTCCAAGTGGCATTAGTATGCAGGATGACAAAGTTGAAGCCATCAGAAACTGGGCCACCCCAAAAAACAAAAAACAGCTTCAACGTTTCTTGGGATTTGCAAATTATTATAGGAAATTTGTTAAGAACTTTTCTGCCATAGCAAAACCCTTAACGCAACTTACAAGCACCCTTACCAGATTCTTCTGGACTAACGAAGCTTCGTTAGCATTTGATCAACTGAAACAGAAGATTACTTCTACACCAATCCTCGTTTCCCCAATGCAGAAAATCAATATATACTTGAGGTTGACGCTTCGGACTTTGCTTTAGGAGCAATGCTTTCACAGAAGTCCTCTCCCACTGAACCCATGTATCCTGTGGCTTTTTACTCTAAGATCTTGTCTTCTCCAGAAAGAAACTATCCAATAGGAGAAAAGGAACTGTTGGCTATAAAAAAGGCATTGGAAAACTGGAGACACCTCCTTGAAGGAACTAAATACCCCATCATCATCTTCACAGATCATAAAAATCTGGCTTACTTACAAACTAATAAAACACTCTCAGCAAGACAAATGCGTTGGAATCTCTTCTTCACTCGATTCACCTTCCATATTGTATACAGACCATCGTCGAAAAATGGTAAGGCTGATGCCCTATCTAGGAAAGAAGACCCTCCACAATATGAACCTGAATTCTCGTCAATAATCCCCTCTCAGAAATTCATCGGTTTAACTCCATATCTATTAAATGCTTTTAAGGATTCCTACCTCTCCGACCAATTTGTAAATGATCACAACCTCCGTTCCAATTCAAATGGCTTGATCATCTACAACGAGAAAGTGTATGTTCCACAAACGCTGAGACCTCTACTGTTACAATTACATCATGAGGCTCCCCTTGCAGGACATCCAGGAGAAAGAAGAACAAGAGAAACCATCAGTAGGACATATTGGTGGCCATCAATGGGAAAGACTATAAAAGATTACGTAAAAGCATGCACCATTTGTACCACATCCAAGGGAAGCAAATCAGTACCATATGGCACTCTCATTACACTGCCCATTCCATCTCATCCTTGGCAACATCTATCTCTTGATTTCATCATTGAACTACCTATTTCTTCTGGTATGAATACGATTATGGTGGTGATAGATCTCTTCTCCAAGATGGCCCATTTCGTGCCTTTCCATAAGCTTCCAACAGCATCTGAGACAGCTACTTTATTTCTTTCGAATATAATTCGCTTACATGGTCTACCAAAGGTTATGAATTCTGATAGAGGAACCCAATTCACCTCTCGTTTTTGGAGATCCCTCACTGCACTTTTAAAAATCGACCACCATCTCACCACAGCATTCCACCCACAAACTAACGGGCAGGTGGAACGGGTAAATCAATGGTTGGAACAGTATATCCGCTGTTATTGTTCTTATCAACAAGAAGATTGGTTTAAATATTTACCAACAGCAGAATTTGCCTTCAACAATTCCGAGAATGCGACTACTAAGTACACTCCATTCTTTGCCACATATGGCTTCCATCCCAACTCATATCCTACCTCAGACCTTTCTGATTCAATTTCATCATGTGGTCCAAGTGCTGTCGATTTCACAGCCAATCATCGCAATATATTCAACAAGATGAAGGACAACATCTCGAAATCCCAAGAGAAGCAACGACATTACTACAATTTACGACGGAGACCTGCTCCTAACTATACAGTTGGGGACCAGGTGTGGTTGTCAACGAAGAACTTGAAACTCAGCATACCCAGTAAGAAACTAGCTTGGTTATACATTGGACCATTCCCGATCATTAAAATCGTCAATCCAAACGCAGTTACCCTTCGTCTACCGGATGCAATGAAAATTCACTCAACCTTTCATGTGTCCCTCCTCAAACCCTAAATCCCAATGAGGAATCCAGACCTTGTACTGCCTCCACCTTCCGCTGTTCCGTCTCCTGAGGAATTTGATGTTGAATCGATCTTGGATTCAAGGTTCCACAATGGAAAGCTACAGTACCTCATCCGATGGCTTGGTTATACCTCTGATGAGGACTCTTGGGAGCCATTCGACCAAGTTCATGCTCCTCAGAAGGTCTCTCTGTTCCATCGGAGACATCCGGATCGTCCTGGACCTTAACGGTGGATGTCTTCCCTGAGGGGGGGACATGTCAGGAATCTATTCAGTTCCCTCCTTCTCTGACATCAGCCTCACTCTGATTCTATAAATCTAACCTACACCCTGTTCCTAGTGCTTAGTAATTTGTTAAGACTTCATGAAAACAGTCTATACTCTCTGAGCTCCCTTCTGATAAACGTTATAGTTATCTGATTACAACAACTCCTTGAATAAGTTCACCACGTACTTCAACAGAACTCTGTCTACATCTCTTGTTAATATCTTGGTGATTTATTTCCCTGAAATACCCGCTCTGCAAGTGGATCATCTATCCTGATGGAATCTGCAACTGGACTGTAACCACTATTCATTCCGGATTCTATGCATGAACAAACACACTGAAGCGTGGATTATAACTTACCGCAACAGATCCTTCACATAATTCTGAAGACTTTCTAAAAATCTATAGCGAGGAGCGGCGTCTGACATCACCTGTCAGTCTCCCTAAACTCTGGGAACACGCCCACATTCTCCGCGGTACAGAGACTCAGCATCCGCAGCCAAGACATAATTCTGTGATACTCGCTGTCAGGAAACAGCAACGCTGCATAAGCAGAGATCCTTAGTTACCGCTGCACTTGTACTGCACACGTTATATCCTCTACTCCTCTCCAGTTTACTTGATCTTCTCCGCAGTAGGAGACATCGCATGGTATTAACTGAGATTCCTTTCATGCAGAGACTCCCCCAGATTTAAGTACTTCAACCTCCTCAAGAGTTACATGATAAATCTGAGTACCTATCAATTCTACTAGTTCTCTAGCACTATTATTAAGCGCAGCAACCATTAAGTCATATAAGGATTGAATAACTTTATTATCTCAATCTAATTCTTTAATAAGAATATTTCACTCACACATAAAGCTATTGTTTCTCAATATCAATAGTTCATACAAGAGTGGTACAAACAACCTTAAATCTACAGCTGTGATCTGTTAACTCTCTCATAATTAAAATTAAGTCACGGTTGGGAAAAACCCTGACACAATTAGTGCCTACTCTTTAATAAATCCACGTGCGTGAGCACAATGTTATCTATATGGCCCCCATAAACGAATGCCCTCTAGCTGTGAAGAGCTGTCAAATGCATTCAGATAAGAGGCGGCCTTCAAGGGCTATGGAATTAGCATATGAGCCTACCTACATTAAACTAAGAATAACAAGAGAACAAAGCAAATGTGATGATACAAGTAAATTGGAAAGTTGTTTAAAATTATATGCCGTATCTGAATCATAAAAGTTTAATTTGGACTGTCCCTTTAACTTACTTGCGGCTAGATTACGAGTTGTGCGTTAGGGTAAAAAAGCAGCGTTAAGAGGTCCCAACGCTGCTTTTTTACACCAGCTGGTATTACCAGTCTTGAAGGTTTAGGGGCACCGCACACTTTTTTGGCCTTACCGCAAAACGACTTACGTAAACATCGTAAAGTCTTTTTTCTATGGGACTTCCATAGCGCCAATATTACGAGTCTGTCCTGGGAGGCCAAAAAGTGAGCGGTACACTCTCTCCTGTCAGGAGTCCTACCGCATTTAAAAGTCAGTAGTTAAGAGTGTTATGGTACAACGCCGTAGCATACAGTGTTAATTTCCTCGACTAAAACTAGACTAAAATGAGTATAAAACTATTCTGATGACTAAAATACGACTAAAACTAAAATGGCATTTTAGTCAAACGACTATGACTAAAACTAAATCAAAATTTGCTGACAAAATCATTTTATGTAATCAATTTATATTTAATTACTGCTGTTTTGTAAAATTTACAAAACTTAATTTTATTAAATTTTAAGATAAATAAAGACGTTATATACCACAACAGTTAAATCTGTTAAATCTGTATTGCATGTTCAAACCTTAATAAATAAAAACAGGTTAATAAACCTTTGCTCCAGGAGTATATAATAAGTTTGGAAGTTCTAGAGCAGTGCTAATATCTTTGCCAAATTTTTTTCGAATCTGTGAACAATCAATTGATTCTTCCTATAGAAATAAGCATAACCCGCGAGTATGGGTTTAAGTTATGCTGTGCCTGTGCTAGCTGCAGAAACATTTTGTTGTGTTGAGTTACTTGATACTTGTTTTAATTATTAACAGAGAACTTTTTATATGTGCAATACAGCGAATACAGTTTACAGTTTTGATTGTTTATATTTTAAAGTTGTACTTCTGTTTGTTTATGAAACTTGGTTTTATTCAATTTTAAGTTTAATAAAGACGTTATATATCACAACGGCTAAATCTGTGTCTGTATTGCATGTTTAAACCTTAATACCATAAATAATAACAGGTGTTATGTTTACTCCTGGAGTATATAATCAGTTTGCAAATTATAGAGAAATGATTAAATAATGCATTACACTTTAACTAAACCCCTAAGATTTTAGTTGACTAAAATCTACTGGAGATTTAGTCGACTGAAATCTTCCTGCAGATTCAGTCGACTAAAACTAGGCTAAAACTAAAACAATTCAGATGACTAAAATACGACTAAAATTAAAATGGCATTTTAGTCAAAAGACTAAAACTAAGACTAAATCGAAATTTGCTGTCAAAATTAACACTGGTAGCATAAAACTCATAACTAAAGTAATAAGCCAAAAAGTACACTAACACCCAAAAACTACCTATTAACCCCTAAACCGAGGCCCTCCCGCATCGCAAATACTAAAATAAAAATTTTAACCCCTAATCTGCCGCTCCGGACACCGCCGCCACCTACATTATATTTATGAACCCCTAATCTGCTGTCCCCAACATCGCCGACACCTACATTATATTTATTAACCCCTATTCTGCCACCCCCAATGTTGCCACCACCTACCTACACTTATTAACCCCTAATCTGCTGCCCCCAACGTCGCCGCCACTATAATAAACATATTAACCTCTAAACCACCGCACTCCCGACTCGCAAACATTAGTTAAATATTATTAACCCCTAATCTGTCGTCCCTAACATCGCCACCACCTACCTACATTTATTAACCCCTAATCTGCCGCCCCCAACGTCGCCACCACTATATTAAAGTTATTAACCCCTAAACCTAAGTCTAACCCTAAACCTAACACCCACTAACTTAAATTGAATTTAAATAAATCTAAATAAATATTCCTATTATTAACTAAATTATTCCTATTTAAAACTAAATACTTACCTGTAAAATAAACCCTAAGCTAGCTACAATATACCTAATAGTTACATTGCAGCTAGTTTAGGATTTATTTGTATTTTGCAGGCAAGTTTGTATTTATTTTAACTAGGTAGAATAGTAATTAAATAGTTAACTATTTAATAACTACCTAGCTAAAATAAATAAAAATTTACCTGTAAAATAAAACCTAACCTAAGTTACATTAATACCTAACACTACACTATAATTAAATAAATTAACTAAATTAAATACAATTACCTAAATTAAATTAAATTAGCTAAAGTAAAAAAAAACCCTACTAAATTACAGAAAATAATAAACAAATTACAGAAATGTAAACTAATTACACCTAATCTAATAGTCCTATTAAAATAAAAAAGCTCCCCAAAAATTAAAAAAAACCCTAGCCTAAACTAAACTACCAATAGCCCTTAAAAGGGCCTTTTGCGGGGCATTTCCCCAAAGTAATCAGCTCTTTTATCTGTAGAAAAAAATACAAACAACCCCCCAACAGTAAAACCCACCACCCACACAACCAACCCCCCAAATAAAATACTATCTAAAAAAAACCTAAGCTCTCCATTGCTCTGAAAAGGGCATTTGGATGGGCATTGCCCTTAAAAGGTCAGTTAGCTCTTTTGCTGCCCAAACCCTAATCTAAAAAATAAAACCCACCTAATACACCCTTAAAAAATCTAACACTAACCGGGAGACGTCTTCATCCAAGCCAGGCGAAGTGGTCCTCCAGATGGTCAGAAGTCTTCATCCAAGCCGGGCAGAAGCCTTCATCCAAGCCGGGCAGAAGTGGTCCTCCAGACGGGCAGAAGTCTTCATCCAAGCTGGGCAGAAGTGGTCCTCCAGATGGGCAGAAGTCTTCATCCAAGCCGGGCAGAAGTGGTCCTCCAGATGGGCAGAAGTCTTCATCCAGATGGCATCTTCTATCTTCATCCATCCGGCGCGGAGCGGGTCCATCTTCAAGACATCAGGCGCGGAGCATCCTCTTCTGGCGACGACTAAAACAGAATGAAGGTACATTTAAGTGACGTCATCCAAGATGGTGTCCCTTAGATTCCGATTGGCTGATAGAATACTATCAGCCAATCGGAATTAAGGTAGAAAATATCCTATTGGCTGATGCAATCAGCCAATAGGATTGAACTCACATTCTAGTGGCTGATTGGAACAGCCAATAGAATGCAAGCTCAATCCTATTGGCTGATTGGATCAGCCAAAAGAATTGAACTTCAATCCTATTGGCTGATTGCATCAGCCAATAGGATTTTTCCTACCTTAGTTCCGAATGGCTGATTGAATGCTATCAGCCAATCTGAATCTAAGGGACGCCATCTTGGATGACGTCACTTAAAGGTACCTTTATTCTGTTTTAGTCGTCGCCAGAAGAGGATGCTCCATGTCGGATGTCTTGAAGATGGACCCGCTCCGTGCCGGATGGATGAAGACAGAAGATGCCGTCTGGATGAAGACTTCTGCCGGTCTGGAGGACCACTTCTGCCTGGCTTGGATGAAAACTTCTGCCCATCTGGAGGACCACTTCTGCCCTGCTTGGATGAAGACTTCTGCCCGTCTGGAGGACCACTTCTGCCCGGCTTGAATGAAGACTTCAGCCCATCTGAAGGACCACTTCTGCCCAATTGGATGAAGACTTCTGCCTGTCTGGAGGACAACTTCACCCGGCTTGGATGAAGACGTCTCCCGGTAAGTCGATCTTCAGGGGGTTAGTGTTAGCTTTTTTTAAGGGTGTATTGGGTGGGTTTTATTTTTTAGATTAGGGTTTGGGCGGCAAAAGAGCTAACTGACCTTTTAAGGGCAATGCCCATCCAAATGCCCTTTTCAGGGTAATGGGGAGCTTAGGTTTTTTTAGATAGTATTTTATTTGGGGGGTTGGTTGTGTAGGTGGTGGGTTTTACTGTTGGGGGGTTGTTTGTATTTTTTTTACAGGTAAAAGAGCTGATTACTTTGGGGCAATGCCCCGCAAAAGGCCTTTTTAAGGGCTATTGGTAGTTTAGTTTAGGCTAGGTTTTTTTTTTAATTTTTGGGGGGCTTTTTTATTTTAATAGGGCTATTAGATTAGGTGTAATTAGTTTACATTTCTGTAATTTGTTTATTATTTTCTGTAATTTAGTGGGTTTTTTATTTGTACTTTAGCTAATTTAATTTAATTTAGGTAATTGTATTTAATTTAGTTAATTTATTTAATTATAGTGTAGTGTTAGGTGTTAGTGTAACTTAGGTTAGGTTTTATTTTACAGGTAAATTTTTATTTATTTTAGCTAGGTAGTTATTAAATAGTTAAAAACTATTTAATAACTATTCTACCTAGTTAAAATAAATACAAAGTTGCCTGTAAAATAAAAAATAAATCCTAAGCTAGCTACAATGTAACTATTAGGTATATTGTAGCTATCTTAGGGTTTATTTTATAGGTAAGTATTTAGTTTTAAATAGGAATAATTTAGTTAATGATAGTAATTTTATTTAGACTTATTTAAATTATATTTAAGTTAGTGGGTGTTAGGGTTAGGGTTAGACTTAGGTTTAGGGGTTAAAAACTTTAATATAGTGGCGGCGACGTTGGGGTGGCAGATTAGAGGTTAATAAATGTAGGTAGGTGGTTGTGATGTTAGGGATGGTAGATTGGGAGTTAATAATATTTAACTAATGTTTGCGAGGCGGGAGTGCGGAGGTTTAGGGGTTAATATGTTTATTATAGTGGCGGTGACGTTGGGGCGGCAGATTAGGGGTTAATAAGTGTAGGTAGGTGGCGGTGACATTGGGGGCGGCAGATTAGGGGTTAATAAATATAATGTATGTGTCGGCGATGTTGGGGGCAGCAGATTATGGGTTCATAAATATAATGTAGGTGGAGGCGGTGTCCAGAGCGGCCGATAAAGGGTTAATAAATATAATATAGGTGTCGGTGATGTCGGGGCGGCAGATTAGGGGTTAATAAGTGTAAGATTAGGGGTGTTTAGACTCAGGGTTTATGTTACGGTGTTAGGTATAGATATAAATTTTATTCTCCCATAGGAATCAATGGGGATGCGTTAGTGAGTTTTACGCTGCTTTTTTGCAGGTGTTAGACTTTTTTTCAGCCTGCTCTCCCCCCGTTGATTCCCATGGGGAAATCGTGCATGAATACGTTACACCAGCTCCCCGCTGATTTAAGCAGCGCTGGTATTGGAGTGAGATTTGGAGCTAAATTTTGCTCAACGCTCACTTTTTGTCTTTTAACGACGAGTTTCTGAAAACTCGTAATACCAGCGCTGTATGTAAATGAGCGGTGAGAAAAAACTCTAGCCTCTAACGCAAAACTCATAATCTAGGCGTTGGTTATGTAATTTACTGTATTCTGCAGTGGACACTAAATACATTTTTTGCACCTCTCTCTAATCATGGGTGCTGCCATTATGAAACCAAGGTTAACTTGCAAGTGCCTGAAGGAGAGATGCTGCTCATTTGCAAACCGTTCATCAATGGGATGTATTAAAAGCTAGATTTTAACATGGCAGCACCCATGACTAGAAGAATATGAGGAATAATCTCAATATTATGCTTATAAAATGTATTTAGTAATCAATGTCCCTTTAACGGTCCTTAAATAAACAGACATATGTACAAAACCTGTATAAGCCTCTTAGGGGACGATCATCTAAACATCACCAGATCAGACGTGTTTTTTCTCGCCCTGGTAGAATTATCTTCAAAAAGGGGCAGTCCCTGTGAGTTGCGAGATGTCTCCTATTCTTTCTGCATATAGCATCTTACGATTGATAATATTTTCGTATGCATGTGTTTTTCTATTAGGTATTAAGTATTTTGATATTTTGTCACAACCCTCGCCACCTTTTCATTTGCAAGAAAAAAACTGTCAGATCTGTATGGCAGAAATGGTTAGAGAATTACTCTAGGATTTGAGAGAAAATTTCATATACTTATAAGTACAAATTTTTATCAATTTATTGCACATACAGTGAACTTGAATTACAATTTGTGCAGTGTATATTTAATTAATTGTATTCCTGTGTAATTTACATACAATTTTATATAATGGAAGTGGAGGGCCCTCTAGTGGACCTGTAGCAAAATTAAGGCATAACTGAGTTGAAGTCTGAAGGGTACTAGGTCAGCTACATTGTTGCAAGTGTGGGGGCGGGTATTTCTGCTTACCTTTATAGGTCCTTGTTGCAGTGGATCCGGCTCTCTTTATTCCTGGTTCCAGACTTCAAAGGAGCTTTCCTGTGTGTTCGTGTTCCAGTGATCCAGTGATGCAGCGCTCCAAGAAGAAGTCGATGCCACCTAAGCGGTATCGGGAGATCGTGCAGGAGGTGCCAGGCATGCGGGGATCTGCAAGGAGAAGCAGAGCATCAGACAATGAGGATGTGGTACCCCCCTGCTAGCATCCAGGAGTACTGTGAGGAGGGGGCAGGGCCCCAGTCTCCTATCATGGACTTTTCATCTAATCATGCCCCAGGTGCTCTAGGGGTCTCCATGAACATACAGGCACTGGCCGGATGGCTGGGGATCATGCTGCCTTGGTACCTGCTACCGAGTCTGAGCATGTCCCCAGTGTGTCTAGCCTCCCACAGCCTGCTATTAGGGCCTCTATTGCCTCTCAATTGCCTGCTAACTTGCTTCTTCCTGCAGCTGCTGCCGGTATAACTGCATGGCAGCAGCTGCAGGCTTTGCCCCCTGAGGTCTCCCACTCAGTCCTGGTGCTGGCACAGGCGCTCATGGGGACCTTGTCCCTGGCGGGTCTGGCCAGTTCTGAGGGTCTGAGGTCAGTTTTGGGGGATAGTGTGGGCTCTGGGGCCTCCGGTGCTTCCAGGCCTGCTCCGGAGTTAAGCCCCGCCCCTTCCGGTCGACGCGCGCGCACTTCCTCCCTGGATGATTCATCCAGTGGGGAGGAGTGTGCCATTCAACATCGGGTACGCAGCAGGAGCCGGTTGGAACAGAGAGCTCTCCCTGGTAAGTCGGGGAGGCTCTGCTCAGTTGACCGGGCTCCTGGGGGTGGGGGAGGGAGAGGTAGAGGGCTTGGGAAAAAGGCCACAAGCAAGACTCCTGGTGGGAGGAGGGCCACATTGGTGGATGAGGTGTCGCATGTGGGCAATCAAGGGAGGCGTGACCACATGGGTATAAATGTTGCAGAACAAGAGGGTTTGCCAGTTAGGGAGGCACATATAGGGACTGGCAATTTTGGTGTTAGCAATCATGGCGTAGCAAGTCGCATGGGAATAAATGTGCACGAACAAGGAATGTCTGTCCCGGAAGTATCAGGGGTGCCAGGCAATGTGGGTGCTAGGATGCATGATGTGAGGTCTGCTGGGGCTCTTGGGTCCGCTGTAGGTGTGATTGGAGGACACTGTGTGACAGAGGAGGTGATTCACAGGGCAGTGGCATCTGTTCTGGGGATGTGTGGGGTGGGAGAGCATGAGGGGTGAGCAGGGGCCCCCTCGGGGGTCCGTTCAGCTGCACAGAGTTCTCCCCATTTTGTTTTGTCTTCACAGGACGTCACACTGGAACTAACTGTCGCCACTATGGCATCAGCATCAAGACAGGATACCGCAGCAACGGATTCGGTTCAGCCCACCTTGGCTGCCTCCACATCACAACCATCGTCAGCAGGAGCTGCTCCGCCACTGGGCCCCAGAGGTGAGTACCTACTACACACAGCAGTGCACGCAAAGCAGGGCACATCTACTAGTGAGTAAGGCTCAGAGAGTGAGGGTGATTTGGGCTTAGTAAGGAAGGGGCAGAACGAGATGTTTAAAATGATTAAAAAGCTGTTTGTGGCCCAGGTTAAGGGTAAGGTTCCTTCACCAGAAGGTATGGAGGTGGTTCCGTTCACACAGGGCGTTAACTTAGCTAGCAATACCTACCCATGTTTAGTTCACTCCTTGTATGGGCACCTGAAGGCTAAAGTGGTGAAGATTCAAGATGAACATTATGTCAACATCTTTGAACTCTCGCCAGAGGCGTGTAGGGCTAGGGAAAGGGCTGCGAATTGTAACGGCTCTAAGAAAGTGCAAAGGCCCGAAACTTACGAAGAGTGGCATTGCTGCTTTTGTGTACTGGCAACTTGTTATGTGGACAAGTGGCAGTCACAGGGTCATAACCTGTTTAAGTATGAGGATACCATATACGATATCCACTCAAGGTTTAAGGAAGGGGCATGGCGTGAGTATGACATGGCCTTCCGTAGGAAGATGTGGGTAACCCTCTCCTACATTTTGGGACTCAGGATCTCTACCTGTGGTCTAAATTGGGGTTGGAGGGCATGGCAAGCATCCCACAGGCGCCATGCCAGGGTGTTAGCCGCCCTCCTCCACGGCAGAAAAAGCGGGGTAGGGAGTGCTGGAAATTCCAGGACAAGCAATGTGACAGGGGGGCAAGCTGCTCCTTTCGTCACATCTGCAAATGCTGCAGTGGCCCACACCCTGGGGTGGAATGTAGTAGGAGGAGGGAGCCTGGCACAGAGAACTCGGCTTCCAAAGGGGGTCTTAGCAACAAGGGCCCCAACACACCTTAATCCGTCAGCCATGGGTCCGTGGTTGGCGAATTAACCCGATCAAGAGTCTGCTCGGCTGATCAGGGTGGGGTTGGAGGAGAGATTTAGAATTCCCATAGGTGGGCATAGGTCAGCCTAAGAATACCCGCAGGTAGTAAGGGACAAGTTGGAAAAGGAGGTGGAATTGGGTAGGGTGGCAGGCCCCTTTTGGGACCTTCCTTTGCACGACCTGGTGGTGTCCTCATTAGGTGTAGTACCTAAGAAGGATACTGGCAAGTATAGGCTTATACACCACCTGTCCTTTCCTAAAGGGGCGTCAGTGAATGATGCCATTGACCCGGTATTGAGCTCTGTACATTATCAGTCTTTTGACAATGCGTTGGCGATCGTCAGGGGCAACGGGAAGGGAGCGTGATGGCAATGCTAGACATAGAGTCTGCATTCCGGCTTCTGCCCCTACACCCGTCCACATTCAGGCTCATGGGCATGAAGATGGATGGGTCATTCTATGTGGATAAATGTCTTTCCATGGGATGGTCGCTGTCCTGCACGCTTTTCAAAAGCTTCAGCTCGTTCTTACACTGGGTAGTACAAAAGGCGTCCGGGGGTGGGGCCGTGGCCCATTACCTGGATGACTTCTGCTGGTGGGAGCGGCTGATTCGGACGAATGCTCCCGCTTGATGGCTATCATGCAGGATATGATGGGGAGATTTGGGGTTCCTTTGGTGAGCGAAAAGACGGAGGGCCCCTGTACTTGCTTGACTTTCCTGGGGATTGAGATAGATACGCGGGCAGCTGAGTGCAGGCTTCCTAGGGACAAGGTCGACCATCTGCTGCAGGTGGTTTCGTCCATAGCGAGCACTGACTCTATTTCCATCAAGGAACTGCAGTCCCTGCTGGGGTTGCTGAATTTTGCGGGGCGAGCTATCCCGATGGGTAGAATCTTTAATAGGTGGCTGGAGAGTCAGCTTCAGGGTCCTAGGGGGCATAGATCTAGGATCAGGGTGTCTATGGAGATGAAGGTGGATCTCAAGGTCTGGGAAGACTTCTTGAAGAACTTCAATGGTGTCTGCATATGGCAGAAAGCCCCTATTTCTAACCAAACGCTGCACCTCTTCACGACCGCAGCGGGGGGTTTTGCGTATGGGGCTTACCTAAATGGCAAATGGAGCGCGGCTCCTTGGCCGGACGATTGGGTTGGGGTGGGTCTGATTAAGAATCTGACCTTTTTAGAGCTTTCCCCTATCGTTCTTGCAATAGAGTTATGGGGTCAGAAGTTGGCTAATCGGTCTGTCATTTTCTGGTCCGACAACATGAGTGTGGTTTATGCCATAAACCGCTTATCGGCCTCATCCCTGATGGTGGTCACATATTTGAGGCATCTAGTGTTGAGGTGCTTACAATTGAATGTGAGCTTTACGGCTCGTCATGTCCCTGGGGTGAAGAATGTGGTGGCGGACGCCCTATCAAGGTTTAACTGGGAGCAGTTTAGGAGGGCGGTGCCGGGGGCTGAGTCAACTGGCCTAACTTGCCCTACATTTCTTTGGCAGATGGCGAGGGCTGGGAAAGTGTCATTCCCCTAGTGAGGACTTCTTTGGCGCCTAAAACGTGGAGTACGTATGAAAACCACTGGAAGGCTTGGGTCTGCTTTTCTGCCCATCAGGGGTTCCGGGTCCAAGCGGCTACACAGGTACATGTGCTTGATTGTTTGGCATGCTTGCATAGGTATGGGGTGTCTAGGTTGGGAACTCAGAGCAGGTTGTCTGCTATCTCTTTCTTTAACAAGACATTAGGGATCGCTGACTACTCAGGCGTTTTTCTGGTAAGACAGGTGTTGAAGGGGTGGGGATGGCTGTCCCCATGCAACAAGGACCGTAGGGAGCCTATCACACTGTTACGTTTGCGGGAGCTGGTAGGGGCGCTGCAGTCAGTGTGCTCATCCAGGTACGAGGCCTTGCTCTTTCAGACGACTTTTGCATTTGCCCTGGCGGGGGCTTTGAGAGTAGAAGAATTGGTCGAAACATCCAGGGTGGGCTCAGTAGGGGGCATCAAATGGGAGCATGTGCGGCCTACTGAAGGTGGTTTGTTATTGCTAGTTCCTAGGTCAAAAACTGATCCAGAGGGGAAGGGGGCCTGGCTCTCGTTGCACAGGCATGAATTCCCAGAATGTTGCCAGGTGAGACCGCAGGGTCCGCGGCAGTTCCTTGTGCATGAAGACGGTTCCAGAATCGCGTCCCACTCTTTTAGGATTGGGGCTGCTAGGAGCGCAGCTAGCGTTGGGTCTTCTGAGGCGGATATTAAGAGATTAGGGTGGTGGAAATCAGGCAGATTTAAATTGTATATCCGTCCTTTGGGGGACACGCTTCATTAGAGTTACTTTGAATTTCAGGGAGCATAGAGGGCTCACGGTGGTTGGGCTTTAAGGGGTTGTGAACTTCTCACTTTTGGCTCAGCCTATTATCATGTGCTTGCAGGCAGGAATCATTCCCCAATGCGAGTATGGATAGTGGGACACTCATTTGTGCATTGGGCGTCCATCAGGGCTCTGTGTTTGCTGGACGGGCAGCAGTTAGGATTCTCCTCATCCAGGGCTAACATTCGGTGGCTGGGCCACTGGGGTTTAACATGGGAGGAGTTGCCTGCCCTGCTTCAAGATGGTCACAGAAGGTGGGGGCAGCCTCACATTATTGTTCTGCACCTGGGAGGGAATGACATGGGGTCTATGTCAGTGCTAGACCTGATTAGGAGAATGGCTTCAGACTTACGCTGGGTGAGCGCATGGCTCAAGGATGTAAGGATTGGATGGTCCAACGTGGTTGCACGACTGCGTTGGAGGTATATTGTTACTCAGAGGGCAGCGTACAATGTCAGGAAGAAGCTAAACAGGGAAATGGGGAGAACGGTCACGGCTTTAGGGGTTTTTGCCATAAGGCACGATACTTTGACGGCTGACAATAAGGCTCTTTATCGCCCTGATGGTGTGGGACTTGATATTTTCCTTGGGGATATTCGCAAAGCTCTTCTTTCTGTTGTATAAAAAAAAAAGAAAAAGAAAAATATTTTGGAATCTGGACTTTATAGAATTGTTATGATTGTTCAGGAGTTTGTCAGTTATGTGGCGGCAAGAGGCGGCTGACTCTTGTGACTCTTGTGGCGGTGGGTCAGGGCCCAGAGAGCGGGCGGGGAGAGAAAAGAGCGATGTCCTAGGATGGGAGAGGCAACACCCAATTATTTTAAAGGTAGGGGGTGTTAGGGTTAGGGTTACGTTAGGGTTAGGGTTAGACTTAGGGTTAGGGCAGTGACAGGGGAGGCAGATTAGGGGTTAATAAGTGTAATGTAGGTGGCGGCGACATTGGAGGCGGCATATTAGGGGTTAATAAGTGTAGTTAGGTGGTGGCGACGTTGGTGGCGGCAGATTAGGGATTAATAAGTGTAGGTAGGTGTCAACGATGTCGGGGCGGCAGATTAGGGGTTAGTAAGTGTAATGTAGGTGTCGGCGATGTCGGGCGGCAGATTAGGGGTTAATAAGTGTAATGTATGTGTCGGCGATGTCGGGTGGCAGATTAGGGGTGTTTAGACTCTGGGTTTATGTTAGGGTGTTAGGTGTAAACGTAACTTTTCTTTCCCCATAGGAATCAATGGGGCAGCGTTATGGAGCTTTACGCTGCTTTATTGCAGGTGTTAGACTTTTTTTCAGCTGGCTCTCCCCATTGATGTCTATGGGGAAATCGTGCATGAGCACGTAAAACCAGCTCAAAGCCGCACTGGTATTTGAGTGCGGTATGGAGCTCAATTTTTTGCTCAACGCTGCCATATTGCCTGCTAACGCCAGGTTTATGAAAAGCTGTAATAGCAGCGCTAAAGGGAGGTGAGCGGTGGAAATAACTTGCAAGTTAGTACCGAGCCACTCATAACGCAAAACTCGTAATCTAGCCGATAGTTCTTTAATATTTTATCACTTACTATAGAAAACAAAAAACAAATGATGAGGGAAGTAATATTAATGCTACCACATTTCCGCATCTACAAGGCTCATTTTAATGTTGCATACTTGGGCATATTTTAAAGCAATATATTTTTCTTGTGATATTTCACTGTGGCTCTATAACTGGCACATGTCTTTGTGACCCTTTTTTTGCAGTACTATACACTTTACCTATAAGTGAATCACAGTGAGTGAAGAGCTGACCAATCCAGGCAGGAAATTGGAATCTTGCTTTTTTGGGCAAACCACTAAGTAGTACCCATTACCAATGCTCCAGGTACACCAGGGATACATGAACTACAGGTTTAGAAACAAGAATGTGAATGATAGCTAGCAATACTGTATTAATCTAGCAGGCTGCTTCTGTTTATAAAGCTATGATTTAGGGCCAGAGTGGAACGCTATCTTAATGCGCGCCTGTAAAGGGGCAAATTTGCCTGTTTACGGGCACATGTTAAATAACCAGCCATTACAAGTGGCACACACTTCATTCACTTGTGCACTATGGAACTCTCGCTCTCTATGCAACAAACTTACCTCTATCCATGACCTGCTCATCTCCCACTCCCTTAACTTCTTGACCCTCATGAAACCTGTCTCTCTTCCTCAGGCACAGCCTCCCCTGCTGCTCTTTCTAACGGGGGCTATGCTTCATCCACACATTCAGACCTGGCAACAAGCAAGGAGGCGTGTTGGCTTCCTTCTCTCCCACTGCTGTACCTTTCAACACATGCTTTTACTTCTTCCCTCACATTCTCTTCAGTCAAAGTCTATACAATTGGTTTATTATCACCCCTATGTGTTCATGTTGCTGTCATTTATCACCCCATGGGTCACCTACCCTTTTCCTTGACGACTTTGCATCATGTCTACCTTATTTCCTCTCCTGTGACTCACCTGCCCCAATTCTTGGTTACTTCAATAGGCCCATTGATAGCCCTAGCTCTTCTGGAGTTAAAAAGCTGCTGGAGCTCACTTCATCATTTGGTCTCTCACAGTGGACTGTAAGGTGTGTTCTCTGAAAGGTAATATTACTTTAAGGATCTCCACTGCAGATATTGTAGTACTTGAAATTAGAAAATATTGTTGTTGTTTCACCTGGCTTATGTTTTACTTATAAGGAAGTTATTCAAAGCAGCCAGATGTGAATTTAATACTTCTAAGTAAGATAGGAATCAAAGTCTTTACCTCTATCCATGACCTGCTCATCTCCCACTCCCTTAACCTCTTGACCCTCATGAAACCTGTCTCTCTTCCTCAGGCACAGCCTCCCCTGCTGCTCTTTCTAACGGGGGCTATGCTTCATCCACACATTCAGACCTGGCAACAAGCAAGGAGGCATGTTGGCTTCCTTCTCTCCCACTGCTGTATCTTTCAACACATACTTTTACTTCTTCCCTCACATTCTCTTCAGTCAAAGTCTATACAATTGGTTTATTATAACCCCTATGTGTTCATGTTGCTGTCATTTATCACCCCATGGGTCACCTACCCTTTTCCTTGACGACTTTGCATCATGTCTACCTTATTTCCTCTCCTGTGACTCACCTGCCCCAATTCTTGGTTACTTCAATAGGCCTATTGATAGCCCTAGCTCTCCTGGAGTTAAAAAGCTCCTGGAGCTCACTTCTTCATTTGGTCTCATGTGAATTTAATACTTCTAAGTAAGATAGGAATCAAAGTCTCCGATATTGTATTAGATTGTATCAAGCTATCAGCTAACAAGGCATAATCTGCAGAGTTGCAGAGCGTGAGTCATAAAAAGTATTCAGATGATGTCACTCTAGAGGCGGGCATATAGTCTGTGATAGCAATTGAGTCAGTTTGTAACTATAGCAGTTAGATATGAAATAATGCCTTCTTGTTGCAGAAAAAGTTACTTACTGTTGTTCGTTTGTTAAGGTGTGTAACAATAGACTTGTTATTGGAAGCCTAGATCCATTCACGGAGAGGAGAATTCAGTCGGTTCTTTGTTCGGAGGGAGTTAGTAGATGAAGTGTGACCGCTCCTGCAAGTTTGTAAGAATGCTGCTGTAATACGTGGAGGTGAGTTGTGAGGAGCTGCAGTAAGGTTTGTGCTCATTCGAATTTCCGAATTGCGGCAGTGCCGAATCTACCGAATAAATCCGAATCAATTCGAATTTATTCGGATGGATTCGGATGGCCATGTATTACACTAGTATTGTACAGTATACTAGTGTAATACACAGCACATCCCACTTAACAGTGCCGAAATTCCGAAAAATCAGAATCGATTCAAACCGAATCTAACCAAATCGAACCGAACCGAATTTCACACGAATCCGAATGAATCCGAAACGAATTCATTCGATTTCTTCCGAATTCGAATCGATCCGAACCGAAATTCGAATCGGTCCAAATTGATCCAAACCGAACCGAATTTTTCGCGGCTGCACATGTCTACTACCCATTGCCACTCTCTGACCACCATCTCTTGAAATGCAGCATCACTACAGTGATTGCACACCCACCGCCTAAACTCTCAAATAAACTCCACAGAAATGTACACACAATAAACACACTCTAAACCCCCTTCTTCCTGCAATCTCCTCCCTTTCCTGTCCTGTGGAATCTATATCTCTGTATAATTTCATTCTGACAACTGCCCTTAACAAAATATTCCCTCCTTCCATAGCTTGTTCCAAACAGAAGCACCTCCAACCTTGACACACACATCTGACACCCTACTTGCAAAAATGGGCATGCACTGCAGGATCGCACTGGAGGAAATCTTGCCCCTATGCCGACTTCTTGTATTACAAATGTATGCTGTGCTCCTACTCATCCGCCCTCAACTGCTCCAAACAAAACTACTTTGCAAATATCATTTAATCTATGTCCCACAATCCTAAGCATCTTTTCTCACAGTTCATGACTTCAATACATTTCAAAACCAAAATTGCCTCCATCTAACTTTAGATAACCTTCTACCGCAATAACAATATCCACACCTCACTGCAAACTTTCAAACATGAAGCTACCCCAAAATAAGCACCTGTTACAGAGGAGGTTTCTACTCTCATTTCATCTTCCCATCTGACTACCTGTCTCCCTTGATCTTATTCCCTCAGAACTGCTTCCCTTTCCCCTACTCTTACACCAATCCTAACACATATATTCAACCTCTTCCTTAAATCTGGTACATTTCCATCATCCCTTTAAACATGCCATAATCACACCTATTCTTAAAAACCTTTACTAAATCCTGCATCCACCTTGCAACTATCTCCCAATCTCTCTTCTTGCCCTTGCATCTAAGCTTCTTGAGCAGATTGTCTACAAGCGCTTAGGTTATCACACTTTCTCTCATCTAACCATTTTCTTGACCCTTTACCAACACTGCCATCACCAAAGTGAAAAAATGACCTGCTTACTGCCAAGTCTAAAGGTCATTACTCTGTGCTAATCCTTTTAAACCTCTCTGCAGCCTTTGACACTGTTGCCCATCCATTGCTGCTTCAGACCCTTCATTCATTGGGTATTTTTGACACAGTCCTACTGTTGCTCTCTTCCTACCTTCTAACCATACTGTCAATGTATCCTTCTCTTGGTCTTTCTCCTCCACTCTATCCCTCTCTTTTGGGACACCTTACGGTTCAGTTCTAGGTCCCATTCTTTTCTCAGTTCAGTTGCTCCCATTATCTTCTAATAGAAACTAATTTCATGCATTTTTGTTTTTTATTTTTTATTTAAATCTTTCCAAACCATAAAACAGTTCTTCCATCCATCAATGAATAGAATAAAATGAAAAAAATAATACATTTCATATATTAAAAGTGTCAATGTAATCATTGAACAAACATGCCCAGTATACATATTATATCCATATACAAATGGCATATATATTGTTTACCAGTTATCAGCATAGATTCAGATGGAATAGGTTAATCTTATGTAAAAGATGATTTCCTTGAAAGGGGGTTCATTCAAAATAACTGTATACTAAGAGGTGTGGAATGGCCATTATATTTGTCAGTTTTGGTTGGTTTCTCTGTTTTGGTCCTGAGAGCAAGTACTTAACACTTTTTGATTAAAAACTCATTCATGACTGTGGACATTTAGGATTGTGATCACTTGAAAACACACTTCCCATATCTGCTAAAACAGAAACCTTGTGATTGGGAGCTATGGTTGCCACCTTTTTTTTGGAAAAAATACTTAAATGCTCATTAACACAAATTTGCATAAATGATTACCCAGTATAACTTGTAAACTAAAGTTGCTAGGAGTATCTGTCTATAATTTGATTCCAACATACATAGAATACGTTTCAGCACGACAGGACCTTTATTTCTATAAATATTTATTTTTATTTATATTGACCTAAACCTTAAAAATTCCAGCCTTGTCGGTAAAATAGCGTCTGGGTGGCAACCCTTTTGGTAGCCCATATTGGAAAGATTGGGATCATTACCATTATTTAAACAAATGAATGTGCATATTATTCTCGGGCTATTCTTAGCTTTGAATACATCATTATATCCAATATGTATCTACTGATTAATATTCCTTTCAAGACTCTTCCTTAATCCTCTTTCTTTAAACCTGTATTTCCCTTGTTCTCTTTCGTCTTTCTAAGCGTTATATGCCATTTCCTCTATTTATGTCTCCCTGCTCTCCTTTTTCCTCCTTTATCTAATTTTTTTGTCACGCAACTTCCTTCATTTTTTATTTCCTTCTCATTTCCTGTTGCTTAGACATGGTTTGTTTTATGGGAGATATCTAGTAGTATTAACACCTGGAGGGGGGAGTTTTTTCAACAATATATTTTGACTGGAATTAGATTGCGCCTTTTATCTGTCTACTACTAAGCATCATCTTCAAAACAAGAAAGGTTTAGATACATTTATAAAGGTACCATTAAAGTCAAGTTTATACATACACAGTATATCAGCAGGCACTAGGGATGTGGTGAAAGTGTAATTTGCTTGTTAGAACAAATAGTTTTGTGGACATTCAATTTAGACAATTGAATGTTGATAAGAAAGAAAATCCACTAAAATTTGTTAATTGAATGTTATTTCTGGTTATTTCTGGTTTTTGAATGTTACTCTCGTTTTCGAATGTTCATAATATGATTGAATATACACTTTCGAAATTTCAAATGTAATATTTGATTTAACAAATACATTTCAGAAGTTCAATAGTTCATGTGGTAGGGAAACAAATACATAATAGAAACACATTTTTCTATTTTGAATATTGCATAATTCAAATATTAAATTTAAATAGAGCATTAGAAATTCTATTACAAATATATTGATTTTAATTTTTCTTATTCGATTATTGCATAATTTGAATTGAATATTACATTCAAAGATATCATTAGAAATACTATTACATTAAACTAATGTTAGAATGATGTACAAACATTCAAAATTTCATTTAAAACTGCATATAGGCAATGCCTTTTATGGGCACACTTTCTAAGGCACCAGTTACTACTGAGTTTGTGCAAAAGTTAAAGGGACAGTCAAGTCCAAAAAAAACTTTCATGATTTAAATAGTGAATGCAATTTTAAACAACTTTCCAATTTACTTTACTCACTAATTTTGCTTTGTTCTCTTGGAATTCTTAGTTGAAAGATAATTCTAGGAGGTTCATATGCTAATTTCTTAGACCTTGAAGACTGCCTCTAATGTGAATGCCATTTGACCACTAGAGGGCATTAGTTCATGTGTTTCATATAGATAACATTGAGCTCATGCACATGGTTGGGAATGTAAAGTATCCCTAACACCTTTGAGTTTAGCGCAGTCCTAAAGCATGATGCTGACACCACCATGCTTCACTGTGGGTATGGTGTTCTTTTGGTGATATGCAGTGTTGTTTTTGTGCCAAACATATCTTTTGGAATTATGGCCAAAAAGTTCAACTTTGGTTTCATCAGACCAGAACACCTTTTACAACATGCTTTTGGGAAACTTCAGATGTGTTTTTGCAAAATTTAGCTGGGCTTGTATGGTTTTTTTTGTAAGAAAAGGCTTCTGTTTTGCCACTCTACCCGATAGCCCAGACATATGAAGAATACGGGCGATTGTTGTCACATGTACTACACAGCCAGTACTTGCCAGATATTCCTGCAGCTCCTTTAATGTTGCTGTAGGCCTCTTGGCAGCCTCCCAGACCAGTTTTCTTCTCGTCTTTTCATCAATTTTGGAGGGACGTCCAGTTCTTGGTAATGTCACTGTTGCACCATATTTTCTTCACTTGATGATGACTGTCTTCACTGTGTTCCATGGTATATCTAATGCCTTGGAAATTCTTTTGTACCCTTCTCCTGACTGATACCTTTTTATCAATGAGATCCCTCTGATGCTTTAGATGCTCTTTGCGGACCATGTCTTTTGCTGTAGGATGCGACTAACAAAATGTCAGGAAAGACCTACTAGAACAGCTGAACTTTATTTGGGGTTAATCAGAGGCACTTTAAATGATGACAGGTGTGTACTGACTCCTATTTAACATAATTTTGAATATGATTGCTTAATTCTGAACACAGCTACATCCCCAGTTATAAAAGGGTGTTCACACTTATGCAACCATGGTATTTTAGTTTTTTATTTTTATTTCCCTTTACCTAAAAGATTTCAGTTTGTTTTTCAATTGAGTTTTACAGTTTATAGGTCACATTAACCCCTTAAGGACAAGGCCATTTTTCAATTTCTTTCCCTTAAAGGGACATAATACTCATATGCTAAATCACTTGAAACTGATGCAGTATAACTGTAAAAAGCTGACAGGAAAATATCACCTGAGCATCTCTATGTAAAAAAGGAAGATATTTTACCTCACAATCTCCTCAGCTCAGCAGAGTAAGTTCTGTGTAAAAAGTTATACTCAACTGCTCCCAGCTGCAGGTAAAAAAAATTAAAAAAATGAAGAAATGAACAGCAGCCAATCAGCATCAGCAGTGCTGAGGTCATGAACTTTTACTGTGATCTCATGAGATTTGACTTGACTCTCATGAGATTTCATTGTAAACTTCCTTTACCTGATTGGTGAAATAAGATGAGAGTGCACGATGCTCATCCCTTCAGATGTCCCAGGACAGACACACTAAAATGCTGCTTAGAAATCCTTTACAATGAGTGGTGGCTACTGAGGAACTTTTGAGGTAAAATATCTTTCTTTTTTACATAGATATGTTCAGGTGATATTTTCTAGTCAGCTTTTTACAGCTATGCTGCATCACTTTCAAGTGTTTAAACATTTGGGTATTATGGCCCTTTAAGGACCAAGGCTATTTTTACATTTCCGCGGTGTTTGTGTTTAGCTGCAATTTTCCTCTTACTCATTTACTGTACCCACACATATTATATACCGTTTTTCTTGCCATTAAATGGACTTTCTAAAGACACCATTATTTTCATCATATTTTATAATTTACCATAAAATTTTTTATAAAATATGATGAAAAAATGGAAAAAAACACACGTTTTTCTAACTTTGACCCCCAAAATCTGTTGCACATCTACAACCACCAAAAAACACTCATGCTAAATAGTTTCTAAATTTTGTCCCGAGTTTAGAAATACCCAATATTTACATGTTCTTTGCTTTTTTTGTAAGTTATAGGGCAATAAGTACAAATAGCACTTTGCTATTTCCAAACCATTTTTTTTCAAAATAAGCGATAGTTATATTGGAACACTGATATCTGTCTGGAATCCCTTAAAATCCCTTGACATGTATATTTTTTTTTTAGTAGACATCCCAAAGTATTGATCTAGGCCCATTTTGGTCTATTGCATGCCACCATTTCACCGCCAAATGCGATCAAATAAATAAAATTGTTCACTTTTTCACAAACTTTTTCACAAATATCAGGTTTCTCACTGAAATTGTTTACAAACTACTTGTGCAATGATGGCACAAATGGTTGTAAATGCTTCTCTGGGATCCCCTTTGTTTAGAAATAGCAGACATATATGGCTTTGGCGTTGCTTTTTGGTAATTAGAAGGCTGCTAAATGCCGCTGCGCACCACATTTGCATTAGGCCCAGCAGTGAAGGGGTTAATTAGGTAGCTTGTATGGAGCTTGTAGGGTTAATTTTAGCTTTAGGGTAGTGTAGTAGACAACCCAAAGTATTGATCTAGGCCAATTTTGATATATTTCATGCCACCATTTCACCGCTGAATGCGATCAAATAAAAAAAATTGTTCACTTTTTCACTAACTTTGGGTTTCTCACTGGAATTATTTACAAACAGCTTGTGCAATTATGGCACAAATGGTTGTAAATGCTTCTCTGGGATCCCCTTTGTTCAGAAATAGCAGACATATATGGCTTTGGCATTGCTTTTTGGTAATTAGAAGGCCGCTAAATGCCGCTGCGCACCAAACTTGTATTATGCCCAACAGTGACAGGGTTAATTAGGTAGCTTGTAGGGAGCTTGAAGGGTTAATTTTAGCTTTAGTGTAGAAATCAGCCTCCCACCTGACACATCCCACCCCCTGATCCCTCCCAAACAGCTCTCTTCCCTCCCCCACCCCACAATTTTCCCCGCCATCTTAAGTACTGGCAGAAAGTCTGCCAGTACTAAAATAAAAGTTTTAATTTGTTTTTTTTTATTATTTAAAAAAATAATAATCATATTCTGCTGTGTAGGATCCCCCCCTTAGCCCCCAATCTGCCTGATCCCCCCCAAAGAGCTCTCTAACCCTCCCCCCACTAACTATTAGTCACCATTTTGGGTACTGGCAGCTGTCTGCCAGTACCCACTTTGCAAAATAACTTTATTTTATTTTTTTTAAAAACTAACATTTTCTGTAATGTAGCTGCCCCCCTCCATACCCTACACCCTCCCCCTCCCAGATCACCCCCAGATCACTCCTTGATCACCCCTCCTCTGTACCCACCACCCTCTTCCAGCAAAAAAAATTCACAACAAAATTGCCTTAGATCGCGATCGCGATCACGCATGTGCCTCCAGCGCGCGCTCCCGCACGCACCCGGCATAGTAAACAGCCGGAAGGAAGTTCCCCAGTGATGGGCCACCCACCCACCTCCCGGCAAAGGCTCCCACCCACCAACGATCGGCACCATCACTGGCCGATGCAGAGAGGGCCACAGAGTTGCTCTCTCTGCATCGGTGTGCCTAAAAAGGTATTGCAGTGATGCCTCAATATCGAGGCATCACTGCAATACCTTGAAAGCGGCTGGAAGCGATCAGGATCGCTTTCAGTTGCTTGAAACCCTTAACGACGTACAGGGTACGTAGCTGGTCTTTAAAGACCAGCTTGTGTAAGACGTACCCTGTACGACATGCGTCGTTAAGGGGTTAAAGGTGGAAAAAGTTCTGAAATGATTTATCTTTGTCTCATTTTTGTACATCACAGAAACCTGACATTTTAACAGGGGTGTGTAGACTTTTTAAATCCACTGTATATATATATATATATATATATATATATATATATAGAGAGAGATAGAGAGAGAGAGAGAGAGAGAGAGAGCGCGAGAGAGAGAGAGCGAGAGAGAGAGAGAGAGAGAGATACACAAGTCCTCCCCAGTCAAACACCTTGCCATTTACCATATCCCTTTTAACACCTTTTTATTAATATTTAAATTATATTTGTTTATTAAAAAGTGTATATATGTGTGTAATACTTTAATACAATGTGTTTTACATACGTTTTGTGCAACTTTATTTTTTACCCTTACAGTTTACTTTGAGTCTCAAAGTGTGCTATATATTCTAGTGCAGTTTCGGCTTTCGCTCGAGTGCAAACTATAACTTACAACTTGTAATATGTGGAAAAGTTAGCATGTTAGCGATATCCATTGAAAGTATAGGGTGTGCTCAATAAAATTAGGCCATACTAACGCTTCTCTAGTTAATGCGGTTTATCATGGACTTGAAATAGAAAAGTTGTGCAGTAATGTTAATGCGGACCTAAATACATGGTAGACATAATGATGTATTCAAAGCAAAGATGAGCCTTAGAATAATATGCGGATGTATTTTTAGAATTATATAAGTTGTTTAAATATTGAAAATATGTGTAAAGGTTTATTTTCTATAAAATACTTTAGTTTCTATAAAGTAATTGGTGCTGCCATGTTTGAACTAGTTTTCTATTTATCTCTGTGCAAGCAAAACTGTGCAGAAACCTTTTTAAACAGTCATATGTTCCATACAGCCATAGTGGAACAGTCTCTTTTATTGCCTGTTTATCTATCACTAATTTTCATCAGCAGGAAAGATAGATGAGGGGGAAACTTAAGTTCAAACATGGCAGTGCCCATTACTTTATAGAGACTCAGTCGAATTTAGAAAATAAACAATTTTCATAGTTAAATTACAGGAAAATGGGACAAAATAACACATAATTAAACACTTTATACTATAATCTCATACTGTTTAATATCCCTTTAAGGGATAATCAGCATTTGTAAAATATTTGTATGGTAGAATATACATGCCCCATATCAATACACAGCAAACTCCCGCCCTCAGGGTTGCCCCAAAATCAAAATAAAGATAAAGATTGGGCATAGGGGGACAACAGAAGAACCATCTATAAATATACATTCAATCCATTCATTTAGAGTGTTAATGTTCCCCTCCTGTGAGTACAATGCACTATACAGCTGTTAAAAGCAGCAATATCCAAGCCCCAAGATGGCGGTGCACAATATGAAGATGAGAATGGCTTTGAAGAGAGTTGCAGACTCTCAGTGTGGTAAGTAGTAACAGTGCTATTATAATTGTACCCAGCAGTTTAATGTCCCTTTAAAGGGATATGAAACCCAAATTTTTTCTTTTGTGAATTAGGCAGAGCATTCAATTTAAAAAAAAGTTTCAAATTGACTTACATTATCACATTTGCTTTGTTCCCGTCTTACTCTATTTTGAAGAGATACCTAGGTAGCTGTCTAGGGCACTACATGGCAGGAAATAGTGCTGCAATCTAGTGCTCTTGGAAATGAATAACATTCTTGCAAAACTGCTGCCATATACTTGTGCACACTCCTGAGCTTATGTCCCTGCTTTCCAATAAAAGATAGCAAGAGAACGAAGAGAATTGGTTAATAGAAGTAAATTTGAATTTGTGTTGGTTTCATGTCCCTTTAAGCACACATAAAGACTCCGTATGCGTTGATCTTATTTCAGTGACAAGTTCTAAAACATATTTTTTGCCCATTTTCTTTTTTCTCATGTTACAGCAACCATGTAATTGCACACAGTATTTAACTTCCTCAATATTCCACTTGCAAGCTACATTTACATATCACACAACATTGTTTCATAGACAGACTGAGTAAGATTAGGATAAAAAACCATGGTAATTTACTCATGATGTGGTGCAGGAATGTTCCCTTGTACACAGTTAAACTGGAACAAATACAAACAAGCTTGATGTTCTTACATCTGTCAATAATATCTGTGCAACTGAGCTTAATATCATCTCCAGATTAATTCATTGATGAAATGAAAATGAAAACCAGCATCAGTAACTTTGTTTCATTGCAATACAATTGGAAAGTGTTTCCTAAAAAATACTGGGACTACTTATTGGAATGCAAATAGATAAGGTCTGATAAAAAGCAGATTAAAGAAACATACGGCTAGATTGCGAGTTTTGCGGTAAACTGAAAAAAGGGTCCTAACGCTGCTTTTTCACTACCGCTGGTATTACGAGTCTTGCAGATTCAGGGGCCCCGCACACTTTTTTGGCCTTACCGCAAACCGACTTACATAAAGTTCGTAAACCCTTTTTTCTATGGGACTTCCATAGCGCTGGTATTACGAGTTTGTCCTGGGAGGCCAAAAAGTGAGCGGTACACCCTCTACCTCCAAGATTCCTAACGCATTCTAAAGTCAGTAGTTATGAGTTTTACACTACAACGCCATAGCATAAAACTCATAACTAAAGTGCTAAAAAGTACACTAACGCCCATAAACTACCTATTAACCCCTAAACCGAGCCCCTCCCGCATCGCAAACACTATAACATTTTTAACCCCTAATCTGCCACTCCGGACATCGCAGCCACTATAATAAACATATTAACCCCTAAACCGCTGCACTCCCGCCTTGCAAACACTAGTTAAATAATATTAATCCCTAATCTACCACCCCTAACATCGCCGTCACCTACATTATACTTATTAACCCCTAATCTGCCACCCCTAACATCGCCGCAACCTACATTATATTTATTAACCCCTAATCTGATGCCCCCAACATTGCCGCCACCTAACTACATTTATTAACCCCTAATCTGCCGTCCCCAACGTCACCGTCACTATTCTAAATTTATTAACCCTTTAAACCTAAGTCTAACCCTAACCCTAACACCCCCTAACTTGAATAAAATTTAAATAAATCTAAATAAAATTAGTATCATTAACTAAATAATTCATTTTTAAAACTAAATACTTACCTATAAAATAAACCCTAAGCTAGCTACAATATAACTAATAGTTACATTGTAGCTATCTTAGGGTTTATTTTTATTTTACAGGCAAGTTTCTATTTATTTTAACTAGGTAGAATAGTTATTAAATTTTTATTAACTATTTAATAACTACCTAGCTAAAATAAATACAAAGTTACCTGTAAAATAAAACCTAACCTAAGTTACACTAACACCTAACACTACAATACAATTAAATCAATTCCCTAAATTAAATACAATTAAATAAATTAAATTAGCTAAATCACAAAAAAACCCCACTAAATTACAGAAAATAAAAAACAAATTACAAGATATTTAAACTAATTACACCTAATCTAATAGCCCTATCAAAATAAAAAAAAGTCCCCCCAAAATAAAAAAAAACCCTAGCCTAAACTAAACTATCAATAGCCCTTAAAAGGGCCTTTTGCGGGGCATTGCCCCAAAGAAATCAGCTCTTTTACCTGTAAAAAAAAATACAAACAACCCCCCCAACAGTAAAACCCACCACCCACACAACCAACCCCCCAAATAAAAGCCTAACTATCAGCCAATCGAAATTAAGGTAGAAAAAATCCTATTGGCTGATTGGATCATCCAATAGGATTGAGCTTGCATTCCATTGGCTGATTGGAACAGCCAATAGAATGCAAGCTCAATCCTATTGGCTGATCCAATCAGCCAATATGATTTTTTCTACCTTAATTCCGATTGGCAGATAGAATTCTATCAGCCAATCGGAATCTAAGGGACGCCATCTTGGATGACATCATTTAACGGTACCTTCATTCGTCGTTAGTCCATATTGGTATTGGAGTGCGGTATGGAGCTCAATTTTGCTCTACGCTCACTTCTTGTCTTTTAATGCCGGGTTAAACTCGTAATCTAGCCGAAAGAATTCAAAATAAAACTTTTTTTTGTGTTTAATGTGGTAGGCTCTAGTGTGTGCATGTGTCATGAGGTAGGATCATGTGTGTTCATGTGTCATGAGGTAGACTCGTGTGTATGCATTTGTCATGAGGTAGGATCGTGGGTGTGCAAGTGTCATGAGGTAGACTCACGTGTAAGCATGTGTCATGAGGTAGGCTCTAGTGTGTGCATGCGTCATGAGGTAGGATCGTGTGTGTGCATGCATCATGAGGTAGATTCATGTGTATGCATGTGTCATAAGGTAGGCTTTGGTATGTTCATGTGTCATGAGGTAGACTCAGGTATATATGTGCATGTGTCATAATGTAGGCTCTAGTGTGTGCTTGTATCATGAGGTAATCTACATTGGACACTAGCTCTATCATGAGGTAGGATCGTGTGTGTGCATGTGTCATGAGGTAGGCTCAGGTATGTGGATGTACCATAAGGTAGGCTCTAGTGTTTGCATATGTCATTAGGTAGGCTCAGGTATGTGGATGTACCATAAGGTAGGCTCTAGTGTGTGCATGTGTCATGAGGTAGGATCATGTGTGTGCATGTGTCAGGAGGTAGGATCATGTGTGTGCATGTGTCATGAGATAGATTTGTGTGTGTGCATTTGTCATGAGGTAGACTCATGTGTGTGCATTTATCATGAGGTAGACTCGTATGTGTGCATGTGTCATGAGGTAGACTTGTGTGTGTGCGTGTGTCATGAGGTAGACTCATGTGTATGCATTTGTCATGAGGTAGACTCTTGTGTGTGTGCATGTGTCATGAGGTAGACTCGTATGTGTGCATGTGTCATGAGGTAGACTTGTGTGTGTGCATATGTCATAAGGTAGACTCGTGTTTGTGCATGTGTCAGGAGGTAGACATGTGTGTGTGCATGTGTCATGAGGTAGACTTGTGTATATGCATGTGTCATGAGGTAGACTCATGTGTGTGCATTTGTCTTGAGGTAGACTCGTGTGTGTGCATGTGTCATGAGGTAGGCTTGTGTGTGTGCATGTGTCATGAGGTAGACTCGAGTGTGTGCTTGTTTCATGAGGTACACTCGTGTGTATGCATTTGTCATGAGGTAGACTCGTGTGTGTGCATTTGTCATGAGGTAGGCTCATATGTGTGCATTTGTCATGAGGTAGACTCATGTGTGTGCATGTGTCATGAGGTAGACTCATGTGTCTGCATGTGTCATGAGGTAGGCTCGTGTGTGTGCATTTGTCATGAGGTAGGCTCGTGTGTGCATTTGTCATGAGGTAGGATCAGGTATGTGGATGTACCATGAGGTAGACTTGTGTGTATGCATGTTTCATGAGGTAGACTTGTGTGTGTGCATTTGTCATGAGGTAGACTTGTGTGTATGCATGTGTCATGAAGTAGACTCGTGTGTGTGCATGTGTCATGAGGTAGACTCGGGTGTGTGCATGTGTCATGAGGTAGACTTGTGTGTGTGCATGTGTCATGAGGTAGACTCGTATGTGTGTGCATGTGTCATAAGGTAGACTTGTGTGTGTGTGTGTGCGTGTGTGCATGTGTCTTGAGGTAGGATCATGTGTGTGCATGTGTCATGAGGTAGACATGTGTGTGTGTGCATGTGTCATGAGGTAGGATCATGTGTGTGCATGTGTCATAAGGTAGACTTGTGTATGTTCATTTGTCATGAGGTAGACTCATGTGTATGCATGTGTCTTGAGGTAAACTTGTGTGTGTGTGCATGTGTCATGAGGTAGGCTCATGTGTGTGCATTTGTCATGAGGTAGGCTCGTGTGTGCATTTGTCATGAGGTAGGATCAGGTATGTGGATGTACCATGAGGTAGACTTGTGTGTGTGCATGTTTCATGAGGTAGACTTGTGTGTGTGCATTTGTCATGAGGTAGACTTGTGTGTATGCATGTGTCATGAAGTAGACTCGTGTGTGTGCATGTGTCATGAGGTAGACTCGGGTGTGTGCATGTGTCATGAGGTAGACTTGTGTGTGTGCATGTGTCATGAGGTAGATTCGTATGTGTGTGCATGTGTCATGAGGTAGACTTGTGTGTGTGTGTGCATGTGTCTTGAGGTAGGATCATGTGTGTGCATGTGTCATGAGGTAGACTTGTGTGTGTGTGCATGTGTCATGAGGTAGGATCATGTGTGTGCATGTGTCATAAGGTAGACTTGTGTATGTGCATTTGTCATGAGGTAGACTCATGTGTATGCATGTGTCTTGAGGTAGACTCGTGTGTGTGTGCATTTGTCATGAGGTAGACTCGTCTGTATGCATGTGTCTTGAGGTAGACTCGTGTGTGTGTGCATTTGTCATGAGGTAGACTCATGTGCATGCATGTATCTTGAGGTAGACTTGTGTGTATGCATGTGTCTTGAGGTAGACTCGTGTGTGTGTGAATGTGTCATGATGTAGACTAGTGTGTATGCATGTGTCTTGAGGTAGACTCATGTGTGTGCATATGTCATGAGGTAGACTCGTGTGTATGCATGTGTCATGAGGTAGACTTGTGTGTGCGCATGTATCATGACGTAGGCTCTAGTGTGTGCATGTGTCATGAGGTTGACTTGTGTGTGTGCATATGTCATGAGGTAGACTCATCTGTATGCATGTGTCATGAGGTAGACTCGTGTGTGTGCATGTGTCATGACGTAGGCTCTAGTGTGTGCATGTGTCATGAGGTTGACTTTGGTGTGTGCATGTGTCATGAGGTAGACTTGTGTGTGTGCATGTGTCATGATGTAGACTTGTGTGTGTGCATGTGTCATGAGCTAGGCTCTACTGTGTTTCTAATTTAATTCTATCTACTGTGAACCCACAGTAGCAGAATTCAGTGTATCCTTTATACAGAGGCATTTACATTATTATTATTTTTTTAAACTTAATTCCGCAGCCTCCCCTTTCTTAAAGGACACTTTTGTGCTCTTTGTAGGACATATCTTGGTTTATCCCATGTTTATTTCCTTGATTAATAAAAATTAAAAGCTATTGTTAGAATCAAACTTTTCCATTATGAAACATACATAAGTAAAATATGTTCATTGTATTGTTTGCAATAATTTCCACTGAAAAGACATTTTTAAAAAGTAAAATGTAACACATAAATTGACATAAAGATGCACTCACTCATTGGTTAAGTGTTTTTGACTTCTGTAAAAAAAAGCCTACAAATCCTTCTCAAAAAAGTCTGCAAAAGGTTGTTTTCTTATACTTTTTGAGTGTTTCTAGAGTCTGAATTATGGAAAAACAAATGTTCTCGATTTATCACAATCATCTGGGCAGCATAACTAATTCAAACTACCTCACATCTCTTAGGTTTTTGCTCAGCAGACTCTAATAAACTGGAATGGGGGACTTTTCTCTAAACAGCGACTGTTGAATGAGCGTATACAGTAGTCTTGGTTTACGGTTCATGTATGGTGAAGAGCCCGTTTTGGACACGTTTTGCCTTTTAAGAGACACACGTCCACAAAGGCTAAAATATGCAATTCAAGAGCAAATCATGGGTCTAAGCCAAATAAAATATTGCAAAAAAATTTAACCAAATCTGGGAGCTAAAAGGATAGCAATACCACACTACCAAGGTTAAGGCCTGTAGCAGTCATTACTTCAGTTCCCAAACTTAAGCTGACTACACTAGTCAAAAAGGATGATCTTCCTGGAGGAATTTTGATGTAATCAATGACTCCGGACTAGTCATTAGTAGCCATTGTGAAGTATGCGCACAGGTGGAAATATTTAAATGAGATGAACTGGCTGTTCATGCTTGTGAAGTAATCAGTAAGGTAATCTGCTAATCACTCTGAAGCCATCACCCAGAATTGTTTTACCTTAGCTGATGACTTTACAAGCTTGATGATGTCTGATGATGTGCAAATGACTTTTATAGTTTCAGGTCAGTCCAGCTACATAATACCAGATAATCCTCCTTTGAACAAGGAACCTTACAAATACAGATTATTTTTTCGGCCTTCTTTGGGCCTCGTCAGTGAGGTTCAGCCATATTCCTCTAGGCATATTGGAAGGGAGTCCACGTCTAGTTTCCCCATGACACTTAGGCCCTAATATTCAAAACATTGACAGACCAATGAGAAACTGCCTACATGGGTTCGCCAAACTCTGAGTCTGTATGTCTCTCGATATATTTGAATAAAAGAGGTGGACCCGCAAAGTGTCGGCGAGTGGTGATGTGTCTCCCATCGCCACGTGTTAGCCTTTTCAGCGGACGGGGGGGGCGTATTTTAAATGTTTCTACCATCACAGACAGTGTGCTCACAGAAACTAAAAACAGTTTCTGTGTAGGAATTAAAATAATGCCTGTGTAACCTTACTGTAACTAAGCCTACCCTAACTGCCTCATATTGTAAGGTTTCACCACTGAAAAGGTGGGGAGTCCAACATGGCTGAAACCCTTCACATAACCTGTACTTCAGAGATTCATATATATTGCACTATTGGTGATGTATCCCAAATTAAATGCAGGTTAGCCCAGAGCGCCTACATCTATGTCATTTCTTCGCTAACAAAGACAAAAAAAACCCCAACAAACTCAATATTATAACTTATAACTAATAATAATAACAGCTATGTTGATACATGTATATCAATTTTAAAATGATGTGCATTTTCATGTATAATGCATATTATTTTAATCATTTTAATCATTGTATAGACATTAAACTGCTTTTTTTTGCGTGACTTTGATAACATAAATATAAATTTACAATTAAATATATGATTTAAATCCGAAAAAGAACACACAAAACAAAAGCAGTTTAAGGTATAGAAATGTAATGCTACTCTAACCTATTAACTCCTTACACACCTTTATCCCCAGTGCAACGTAACCCCGCTACACTATTAACCCCTAATTTGCCATAACCTAGAGACCTTACCACATCTACTCTAACAGTTGCCCTTAGAAGGGCATTTTGAAGGGCATTGCCATAAAGCAATTACTGCTCTTTTACATTTAAATTAAAAAAATCCCTATTTTAAAATCAAAGTAATCCACACACAAAAAGCTTACTTAAGAAACCTAAACTTACAATTGCCTTGATAAGGGCATTTTGTAGGGTATTGCCCTAAGAGGATTTAGCTCTTTTACATTTAATAAAATCTATTCTTAAAAAACCCTACCCTAAAAAATACCTATCCTAAAAAAAAGGTTGCCCTGAGAAGGGTATTTGGTAGGGCATTGCCCTTAGAAAGGCGTTTGGTAGGGCATTGCCTTAAAGTGATCAAGCTCTTTTGCCGAGACAAAATAAAAATCCCTATTCTAAAAAAAACACCTATCTTAAAAAATAAAAAGATACAAGGTACAACTCCCTAAAGTATATAAAGTGCTTTTGTGAATAAAAAATACCCTATTCTAAAAAAAATCCTAACCTAAAAAATCTAAAGCGAAAAAAAAAACTATCCTGAAAAAAAAAACACCCCAAGAAATCTTAACTCTAAACCCCAAAGTTTCTACTAATCCAACTTAAATCCAGCTCCTACGTGCTAACTTCCATTCGTGCTCATCTTCTTTCTTTGTGGCAGCAATCATTTGGGGGTGGGGGGTTCTTCATCTTCTTGTAGCTTCTGTTGTCTTTCAACTAATTCTCTTCCATCTGATCCTTCTTCATGTAGTCACTCTCCCACACTGAAGTTTAAATGGGAGGTACCCCCTTAAATAGGGGTGCCCTTGCATTCCTTTTAGCAAAATTTTTCATTATTTCATCCTATTGGCTGATAGGACTAAGAATTCAAAACTCAGCCAATAAAAATACAAGGGTACCCCTATATAAGGGGTACCTCCCATTCAAGCTTCAGTGTGTGGCGGTGATGGAAAAGTATCAGATGTAAGATGGAAAAAGACAGAAGCTGTAAGAGGATCATTGCCATGAAGGAAGAAGAGCAAAACAGATAATGGGAACAGCACACTCACAGGTACAAGTGCACGAACGACCTCAGGACGCTGCCCGGTCCTGAAACATGTAGAAACACAAAGAAGGGTCTTCAGCACTTAAAAAAGTTTTAATGACACAGAGTTATAGCGACGTTTCGGGGTCACAGCCCCTTATTCATGCTTGGTCAAGCATGAATAAGGGGCTGTGACCCCAAAACTTTTCTATAAGTCTGTGTCATTAAACTTTTTTAAGTGCTGAAGACCCTGCTTTATGAAGAAAGAAGAGGAGCACCACCAGTGCTGAGCACATAGGAGGCGCATGTTGGGTGAGTAGAAACTTTGGGGGTTAAGAGTTAAGATTTTTGTTGTGCTTTTTTTTAGGATAGGGTTTTTTCCCTTATTTTTTTTTCTTAGATTAGGATTTATTTTAGAATATGGTATTTTTTTTAATTCACAAATGAGCTTTATCTGCTTAGGGCAATGCCCTAGCAAATGCCCTTTTCAGGGCAACTTTTTTTTTTAACTTTTTTAGGATAGGATTATTTATAGAATATGAATTATTATTTTTTTGTATGGGCAAAACAGTTTGATCACTTTAGGGCAATGCCCTACAAGGCTGGATTCGCCTACCAGGACACCAGGACATTTTCAGTTGGGCCGGAGCAGCTGTGAGGCTATGCAACTCTTTTCTCCTCTAAACTATACATATTAAGGTAATTTCCTTTTAAGTTTTAATTTCTAGATCATATACTATTTTAGTAGTTCTCCTTTGTATTGTTTCTATTGTTTAGTCAAGTTACACTATTAGACAGTAATACACTGTTTTAAATTGTCTTCTACAGATCACACTATGGATAATCGTTTTCAAACTGTGAAAGAGAATCATAGATGAAAGTGGGTTGTAGGGTATCTATAAAACAACAATCTGGTATTTTTTTTATTGCAAACTTACAGCTCGGTAATAACTTGCAAGTTATGGCCACCGCTCACCTTTAATAGCGCTGCTATTACAGGTTTGTAAAAACCTGGCAATATGGTTGCGTTGAGCTCCACACCTACATTACACTTATTAACCCCTGATCTGCCTTCCCAAAGTCGCTGCCACCTACATACACTTATTAACCCCTAATCTGCCGCCCCCAATGTCGCTGCCACCTACATACACTTATTAACCCCTAATATGCCGCCCCCAATGTCGCCGCCACCTACCTACACTTATTAACCCCTAATCTGCCGCCCCCAATTATCAAAAATAAAAACGAATTACTCCTATTCTAATAACCCTATTAAAATAAAAAAGGCCCCCCAAAATAAAAAAAACCCTAGTCACACTAAACTGCCAATAGCTCTTTAAAGGGCCTTTTGTGGGGCATTGCCCCAAAGAAATCAGATCTTTTACCTGAAAAAAAAAATACAAACAACCCCAAACAGTTAAACCCACAGTTAAACCCACCACCCACACAACCAACCCCCCCAAATAAAAACCTACCTAAAAAACCTAAGCTCCCCATTGCTCTGAAAAGGGCATTTGGATGGGCATTGCCCTTAAAAGGGCATTTAGCTCTTTTACAGTGCCCAAAGACCCTAATCTAAAAATAAACCCCCCCCCAATAAACCCTTAAAAAAACTAACACTAACCCCCAAAGATCCACTTATAGTTTTTGAAGACTGGACATCCATCCTCATCCAGCTGGGAGAAGTCTTCATCCAAGTGGCAAGAAGTCCTCAACAAAGCCTGGAAAAGTCTTCATCCAGACGGCATCTTCTATCTTCATCCTTCCGACGCAGAGCGGCTCCATCTTCAAGACATCTGGTGCGGAGCATCCTCTTCATATGGTCCCAGCCGTACACTGAAAGTTCCCTTTAAGGGACGTCATCCAAGATGGTGTCCCTTGAATTCCGATTGGCTGATAGAATTCTAAATGCCCTTTTCAGGGCAATGGGGAGCTTAGGTTTATTTAGATAGGATTTTATTTCAGGGGTTTGGTTGTGTGGGTGGTGGGTTTTACTGTTGGGGGGTTGTTTGAATTTTTTTACAGGTAAAAGAGCTGATTTCTTTGAAGCAATGCCCGCAAAAGGCCCTTTTAAGGGCTATTGGCAGTTTAGTATAGGCTAGGTTTTTTTTATTTTCAGGGGGCTTTTTTATTTTGATAGGGCTATTAGATTAGGTGTAATTAGTTTAAATATTTGATAATTTCTTATTTATTTTATGTAATTTAGTGTTTATTATTTTTTGTAATTTAGATAAATTTATTTTTTTAATTTAATTTATTTAATTTTAGTGTAATGTTAGGTTTAACTGTAAGCCAGGTTAGGTTTTATTTTACAGGTAAGTTTGTATTTATTTTTACTAGGTAGTTAGTAAATAGTTAATAACTATTTACTAACTAATCAACCTAGTTAAAATAAATACAAACTTACCTGTGAAATAAAAATAAAACATAAGCTAGATACAATGTAACTATTAGTTATATTGAAGCTATCTTAGGTTTTATTTTACAGGTAAGTATTTAATTATTTTTAAATAGGAATAATTTAGGTATTAATTGTAATTTTTATTTGGAATTATTTTAATTATGTTAAAGTTAGTGGGTGTTAGGGTTAGAGTTATAGTTAGACTTAGGGTTAGGTTTAGAGGTTAATAACTTTAGTATAGTGGCGGCAACATTGGGGGCAACAGATTATGGGTTAATAAGTGTAGTTAGCTGGCGGCGATTTTGGGGGCAACATATTAGGGGTTAATAACAGTAATGTAGGTTGCCGCGATGTTAGGGACAGCAGATTAGGGGTTAATAAGTGTATGTAGGTGGCGATGACATTGGGGGCAGCAGATTAGGGAGTGCGGTGGTTTAAGGGTTAATATGTTTATTATAATGGTGGCGATGTCCAGAGCGCAAGATTAGGGGTTAATAATTTTATTTTAGTGTTTGCAATGCGGGAGGGCCTCGGTTTAGGGGTTAATAGATAGTTTATGGGTGTTAGTGTACTTTGTAGCACTTTAGTTATGAGTTTTATGCTACAGCTTTGTAGCGTAAAACCCATAACTACTGACTTTCAGGTGGCGGTACAGATCTTGTAGTTATGGGCTGTACCGCTCACTTTTTGGCCGGACAGGCAAACTCGTAATACCAGCGCTGTGGAAGTCCTATTGAAAAATTACTTTTTTAAAGGTGCAGCAGTTACGTTGCATTACGGCCAAAAAGGTGTGCGGTACAGCTATACCTACAACACCTGTAATACCAGCAGTAGTGAAAAAGAGTCATAACACTGCTTTTTCACTCATAACACACAACTTGTAATCTAGCCGTAATATAATTAAATACTTAAAATAATTTCGGTAAGTATCCCAATAATTCACTTAAGAAAAATGGGGCATGTGAATTCTAAGGACTCAACGGAAAATAGGGCGTGTGTTCAAATTTTTCCAGGGCTATATTTCATTCCCAGTCTGGCCCTGATGCCTTTCCAAATGCCCTTCTAAGAGTAATATCCTATCAAATGCCCTTATAGGGGAAACCTTTTGGTTAGGATAGGGATTTTTTTTAAATGTGAAAGAGCTAAATAACTTAGGGCAATGCCCTACAAAATGCTCTTATCCGGGCAATCGTTAGGTTAATTGTCATAGGGGGGTTAGATATAATTAAGTAGTGTAAGGGTAGTTTACATTGAGGGATTGAGGCAGTTTAGGGGTTTATAAGGTGGGGTTCTTGCGGTGGTGGTTATGGTGGTTTAGGGATTAATAAGTTAAGGGGTTTATTGCGGGGGGCTATTGGCAGTTTATGGGTTAATAGGTTAGGAAGTTTATTGCAGTGGGCTATTGGTAGTTTAGGGGTTAAGTAGTGTAGGGTTATTTTTCGGTGGTGGGTTATGTTGGTTTAGGGCTGCGTATGTATCTTTATTAGACTCGTAGCTATATACAAAGGGATCCTTTACATAGCCAATGTTGGTGGTGCTGGTTGGAATATAACGCCAGCCTTGCCACCCATTGAGATGTATAGTTAAATGCTTCTCAGATATGCTGCCTGTTAACAATGATATCGGCAGCTTGGAATATTTTGCTTGAAATGGCGGCAGATCCTTTTATAATATATCACTGCATTGCAGGACGTTTGATCATCAGGGACCCCTAAGTGTAATATTTTACATATTAAGAACAAGTAGAAGTGCTTAACCAGGTACAAACAATAGTTAAATAACTTGTTTTCAATTGTGCTTTCAAAGAGGAGAACTTTTCCGAAGTATATCAGTCTGATCCAATATTTCAGGGCTGGACTGATCTGTATAGACAGAAACAGACTGATATACTTCAGGAAATTTCTCCTCTGTGAAAGCGCAATGGGGTAAAAAATGCTATTCTTGGGTTGCAATTTGACAGGGAGCAAGCTATTGAGCTGTTGTTTGTTCCTGGTTGAGCGCTTCTACTTGTTGTCAATATGTAAAACAATATTCTTGGAGATCTCCTTAAGTGTCATGGGGGAAACCAGATGTGGATGTCCTTGCCCAATATGCTTAGAGCAATGCTTTGTTCCTCGTTCAGAGGAGGATTGCCTGGTATTTCAGGGCTGGACTATATTGGAAGGGAAAGATTGATATACTTCAAGTTCTCCTCTGTATGTAAATATATCTGTATATATATATATATATATATATATATATATATATATATATATATATATATATATATATATATATATATACACACAATTTTGCTTTCATTAGCAAAACAAGATTAATAAAAAGTTTAGCATTTTCATAGTATTATAGCTTTAAATATAGGGGAGGGGTTTCTGCCTATTTTTTTTTAAAGTAGTAAAAGCCTCTTACTAGCTTTGAGCAGCAATAATTTAAAAGGGGAAGCAGCAGATGACCTGCTGGTGGGAAATATTAGCAAGAGTTTGAATTGCTAGTAAAAAAATGGTTGGACCCCAAGTCCCATAGACATTAAGGGGACATAAAATTGCAATATGCAAATGAATTAATGCACTAGAACAAAGGGGTTAATTAAACACAGTCTGATCTAAAGTGGCATTCCTGAGCTGGACAGGCCATATCTGATTGGCTCACTATCTGTTTTCAACTACGAAACTATAGTACAGGTATACCTCACTTTACAGCGCTTCACTTTACAGCGATTCGCTAATACAGCGCTTTGTGGAGCTGAAGTTCAACCTCCAAGGATTTTGAAACAGTGCTATAATCATCGTGAGATTGCTAGAAAAGTGAATGGCACCATTTTGTTATGCTTAGTTCACTCTGTTTATAGCATTGCAGTGCAATCTGTGTCTCAGTGCTATAGTCTTGCAAATTTTACTACAGTAATTGTCACAATTTTACAGGAACAGTATTTATTGAATACTAATTGAATACTTGCTGTGCTAGTGTTAAACTAAACATAGCACTATTGCACCCCTTATATATGTTAGTTCAAACATGTTTTCAGGATTTTAAACACTGAAAAGAAAGCTAAAACTGCCTTGTTTCACTTTAAGGCGGTTTTCACTTTACAGCGGGGCTCCGGTCCCTAACCCGCTGTATGAGCGGGGTATACCTGTACATTAATCTTCATCAGAGCAGACATTAGCGGGGTGGTACATACATAGTTAGAGGCACTAGAATATTAGCTATGTAGTGTTGAACTTTGTGTCCCTTTAACAGCTGTTTACATTAACTACTAGCTGTTGAGAAACTACAGCCGCTCTTGATTTCTACACCAGTTTTTTAATTGCAGGTGAATCACTATTATATTAGCAAGTGAATCAGTTTATATTAGCTTACACGCAATTGATAGCACATCTATTGTAATCTTGCCCCGAATAATCAAAACTCCTAAACTTTGCTTATCATTTAAAAAAAATAAAAAAAATCACATTTTGTGTCACTTTCCAAAGCATTTTTACACTTTGCAATCTGATTCTTTTAAAATACATTTCTGCACCAAAATCTGTTGTATGCAGCGCCACCTACATATCATTGTGGGTTCTGCACTGAATATGGAATGCAAAATATTTTAATGGTAAAATAATAGTCCAGGACTTTTACATATTTTGTTGAAAAAATACAAGCTATTCTTTCATTCATATAGCATATTTTTGCTTTTAAATATTTTACTGAATTTTTTCCACTGTGATAGACTGATTAAAATGAAATTACAAATCTAACTTTATTTAACTCCTTGGCTGTCCAAAAGGGTACAATTGATTCCTAAATAAAGCAGTGCAGCTCTCTGTGGGTTACAGCCTGTGGGATTAGAAAGGAACAGAGCTGAACAAAACTGGGTTACTAAATGGTTAAATTTAGTAAGTACACAAGCAAATAACCTATGGAAGTCCCATTGAAGAAAGAACTTTTTAAAATGTGCGGTACTGACGTTGCGTGACGGCCAAAAAAGTGTGTGGTACACCTATACCGACAAGACTTGTAATAGCAGCATTAGGAAAAAAGCAGCGTTATGAGGAATCAATGGGGCAGATTTGGCTGAAAAAACCCTAACACCTGCAAAAAAGCAGTGTTCAGATCCTAACGCAGCCCCATTGATTCCTATGGGGAAATACATTGTATGTCTACACCTAACACCCTAACATGAACCCCGAGTCTAAACACCCCTAATCTTACACTTATTAACCCCTAATCTGCCGCCCCCGACATCGCCGACACCTACATTATATTAGTAACCCCTAATCTGCCACTCCGGACACTGCTGCCACCTACATTATACTTATGAACCCCTAATCTGCTGCCCCCAACATCGCCAACACCTACATTATATTTATTAACCCCTACTCTGCCGCCCCAATGTTGCCGCAACCTAACTACAATTATTAACCCCTAATCTGCCGCCCACAACGTCGCCGCCACTATATTAATGTTCTTAACCCCTAAACCTAAGTCCAACCATAACCCTAACACCTCCTAACCTAAATAATGTAAATAAATCTAAATAAAATTATTACAATTAAATAAATAATTTGTATTTAAAACTAAATACTTACCTATAAAATAAACCCTAAGCTAGCTACAATATAACTAATAGTTACAATTTAGCTAGCTTAGGGTTTATTTTTATTTTACAGACAAATAGGTACAATAGTTATTAAATAGTTATTAACTATTTAATAACTACCTAGCTAAAATAAAGACAAATTTACCTGTAAAATAAAACCTAACCTAAGTTACAATTACACCTAACACTACACTACAATTAAATGAATTCCCTAAACTAACTACAATTAAATACAATTAAATACAATTATCTAAATTACAAAAAAAACCCCACAAAATTACAGAAAATAATAAAATAATTACAATTTTTTAAAACTAATTACACCTAATCTAGTCCCCCTAATAAAATAAAAAAGCCCCCCAAATAATAAAAATCCCTACCCTACACTAAATTACAAATAGCCCTTAAAAGGGCCTTTTGCGGGGCATTGACCCAAAGTAATCAGCTCTTTTACCTGTAAAAAAAAATACAATACCCCCCAACATTACAACCCACCACCCACACACCCAACCCTACTCTAAAACCCACCCAAACCCCCCTTAATAAAACCTAACACTAACCCCTTTAAGATCACCCTAACTTGAGACGTCTTCACCTAACCGGGCAGAAAGGGTCCTCCAGACGGGCAGAAGTCTTCATCCAAGCCGGGAAGAAGAGGTCCTCCAGATGGGCAGAAGTCTTCATCCAGGCGACATCTTCTATCTTCATCCATCTGGAGCGGGTCCATCTTCAAGACATCCGACGCAGAGCATCCTCTTCTGTCTTGATCCGATGACTAAATAACGGTACCTTTAAGTGATGTCATCCAAGATGGCGTCCCTTCAATTCCGATTGGCTGATAGAATTCTATCAGCCAATCAGAATTAAGGTAGAAAAAATCCTATTGGCTGATCCAATCAGCCAATAGGATTGAGCTTGCATTCTATTGGCTGTTACAATCAGCCAATAGAATGTGATCTCAATCCTATTGGCTGATTGGATCAGCCAATAGGATTGAACTTCAATCCTATTGGCTGATTGCATTAGCCAATAGGATTTTTTCGACCTTAATTCCGATTGGCTGATAGAATTCTATCAGCCAATCCGAATTGAAGGGACACCATCTTGGATGACGTCACTTAAAAGTACCGTCATTTAATCATCGGATCAAGACAGAAGAGGATGCTCCGCGTCGGATGTCTTGAAGATGGACCCGCTCAGGATGGATGAAGATAGAAGATGCCACCTGGATGAAGACTTCTGCCCGTCTGGAGGACCACTTCTGCCCGGTTGGGTGAAGACGTCTCAAGGTAGGGTAATCTTCAAGGGGTTAGTGTTTATTAAGGGGGGATTGGATGGGTTTTAGAGTAGGGTTGGGTGTGTGGGTGGTGGGTTGTAATGTTGGGAGGGTATTGTATTTTTTTTTACAGGTAAAAGAGCTGATTACTTTGGGGCAATGCCCTGCAAAAAGCCCTTTTAAGGGCTATTTGTAATTTAGTGCAAGGTAGGGATTTTTATTATTTTGGGGGGCTTTTTTATTTTATTAGTGGGATTAGATTAGGTGTAATTAGTTTTAATTTTTTTTAATTATTTTATTATTTTCTGTATTTTAGTGTTTTTTTTTCTCGCAATTTAGATAATTGTATTTAATTGTATTTAATTGTAGTTAGTTTAGGGAATTAATTTAATTGTAGTGTAGTGTTATTATAACTTAGGTTTATTTTTATTTTACAGGTAAATTTGTATTTATTTTAGCTAGGTAGTTATTAAATAGTTAATAACTATTTAATAACTATTTTACCTAGTTAAAATAAATACAAAGTTGCCTGTAAAATAAAAATAAACCCTAAGCTAGATACAATGTAACTATAATTTATATTGTAGCTAGCTTAGGGTTTATTTTATAGGTTAGTATTTAGTTTTAAATAGGAATAATTTATTTAATTGTAGTAATTTTATTTAGATTTATTTAAATTATATTTAAGTTAGGGTTAGGGTTAGACTTAGGTTTAGGGGTTAATAAATTTAATATAGTGGTGGCGACATTGGGGGTGGCAGATTAGGGGTTAATAAATGTAGGTAGGTGTTGGCGATGTTAGGGATGGCAGATTAGGGGTTAATAAAATGTAACTAGTGTTTGCAAGGTGGGAGTGCGGCGGTTTAGGGGTTAATATAGTTATTAAAGTTCTGGCAATGTCCGGTTCGGCAGATAAGGGGTTAAAATGTTTAATTTAGTGTTTGCGATGTGGGGGGGGCCTCGGTTTAGGGGTTAATAGGTAGTTTATGGGTGTTAGTGTACTTTTTAGCACTTTATTTAAGAGTTTTATGTTACGGCGTTAGCCCATAAAACTCTTAACTACTGACTTTTAAATGCGGTACGAGTCTTGACAGGAGAGGGTGTACTGCTCACTTTTTCCAAGACTCGTAATACTGGCGTTAGGAAAATCCCATTGAAAATATGGGATACGCAATTGACGTAAGTGGATTTGCGGTATGTTCGAGTGACGGAAAAAAAGTGAGTGGTACACCTGTAAGACTCGTAATACCAGCGGGCGTTAAAAAGCAGCGTTGGGACCTCTCAACGCTGCTTTTTAACCCTAAAGCAAGACTCGTAATCTAGGTGATAGAGTGCAAAAAATATGTGCACCTGAGCTCCTATCACCCTACCTAGGTTTGCTCTTCATCAAAAAATACAAAGACAACAAATCAAATAGAAAGATGTTTAAAACTACACACTTTATCTGAATCATATCACTTTATCTGAATCAAAGTATTTCATTTTGACCTTACAATCCCTTTTAATATTTGTCATGTTTCTTATATGCACTTTAATGTTGTTTTAACTTTTATTGGGATTTTTGTAAATAAATTGTTTTTTAAAAAAAATATATTTTTATAATATGAACAATGTAGCAAATTAATAAATTTGTGTCTATTTAAATGTTCTTATTTAACAAATCCTTACTTTTAGAAACCATGTAGCAACTTTGTATATAGTCTGTGTCCCTGCATGGTACCCTCTTTAGGGAAAGTCTGGGGCCAGCAGGTCAATGGATATGTCAACAAAATAATCTTTTGTGCTGACAGCATTATTCATTATTTATTTTCCTGCTGATACACATCCTAGCTAGCATCGGGGAAGTGACACCTTGTTTATCACGGCAGGAGATGAGCTCTAAACACAGAATTCTTAGAATTTAACATGTCATTTTTGGAGATGGGAACTTGGAAGACAGACTTTTCATCTGTACCTACATCACACAAAGACTATAGAGACAATTCATGATTACTAGTAGTTATCTTGTACATAAACATACCTAGAAATAAGTATTTATTTAATCAAATATATCATATAAAGAGGTAGAGATTCATATCCAAAGCTTTGGCTGGCGATGGTTAATAAATGGTATTAATACCAAGACAATATATACATTATCACTTTCTTAGTTTACCCATTCTAATTAGAATCTGATAAACATGGCTCTGAAAGGTTAAGTGCTTAGAAGATAGCAAAGTGATTATAAAGAGGGGAATCTATTACAGTCAATTACAGACCAACTCATTCGTTCTTTATTATAAACAAACTGAAGACAGAGGTTTTGTGACTATTAACATTCTTAAAATTCTCATACCCCTGTAAATTTTGTTATTGAACTTGTGAGACAAGGTCTAAATACAGAACAACATTTAGGGCTATATCACACTGCATCATTTATGTATCTAGTGTTACATATTACAGATAAAGAGGTATCAGTAATATATCATGGATAGGAGTGTGTGGCCAAATAAGAAATAATCTTCTAAAAATAATCTGTAAACTACCCACGGTTCCATTTTTTTTTAATTTAAAGGGACATTAATGGAACATTGCATTTTATTTTTTTAAATTCATAATTTTTGTCAACACTTAAATGACCATAAAATACAGAAGAATGGCAAAATCAACAAATGCATATTACAAATACAAAAGCACGTAGTCTGGATTTCAAATGAGTAGTACATTTGTTTCTGACAAATTTCAAAGTTAGTAGTTCTATTTTCCTTCCCTGCATCATGTGACAGATATCAGCATATCCCAAAATGCATATACATATAAACTGTGAATTCTTGCACATGCTCAGTAGGAGTTTATATAAAAAGATTGTGCATATTTTGCTAATGGTGAATTCAAAAGTTTTTTTTTAATTTTTTTTCTCTATTTGAATCATGAAAGTTTAATTTTGACGTTAGTGCTCCTTTAAAGCTTAAAGGGCCATGAAACCCACATTTTTTCTTTCATGATTTAGAAAGAGAATGCAATTTTAAACATCTTTCTAATTTACTTATATTATCTAATTTGTTTTATTCTCTTGGTATTCTTTGCTGAAAAGCATATCTAGATATGCTCAGTAGCTGCTGATTGGTTGCTGCACATAGAAGCCTTGTGTGATTGGCTCACCATGTGCATTGCTTTTTCTTCAACTAAGGATATCTAAAAAACGAAGCAAAATAAATAATAGAAGTAAATTGTAATGTTGTTTAAATCTGAATCATGAAAGAAAGATTTTGGGATTAGTGGCCCTTTAATTACTTCTATATAGCATGGAGTGGTAAGAAAACATAATTTATGCTTACTTGACAAATTCATTTCTTTCATGGCGTTGAGAGTCCATGATCCATTACTCCTGGGAATTACTCTTCCTTACTAGGAGGAGGCAAAGATTCCCAAACCCCAAAAGCTCTATAAAACCCCTCACACCAACACCAGTGCTGAAACATAACAGCAGAGGATCTTGCATAGGAGTATATTGACGAACCAACAGGTGGAGGCAAAGGACAATCCCTTTGACATCCGTGGGAAGGCTTCTGCCTAAATCCCCACTGGTGAAATATATGCCCCTACCCATACTCCAAATACATCCCTTCAACAATTACTGTATTATCAGGGGGAAATGGGCCTTAACTCGGTAAGAGAACCCCTCTAACTGAAGAATCAAATGCACATCTTTATTCTTCAACCTCTTCCAGTAGAGGCAAAGACAAGAATAGTTTACCAGTGAGGTGTTGGGGTTTTATATATCCCCGTAGTGGTAGGGAAGAATAATTCCTAGGAGTAATGGATTGTGGACTCTCATCACCTGTATATAAGAAAAAATACACTACAATTGCAACCAATCATACCAAACAGAATTGTGGTAGCCCAGAGGAAGAGTGAGAGTTGTTATGAGTGCCACCTTGTATTTGTTACCCCTGGCATGGGGTAATGTTATTATGATGAAAGACAAGTTTATTTTTTTACATTTGCCCTAGAAAAAGGTGTTTATTCAGTTAGATAAGTGTGTGTGTGGGGGGGGGGGCTTAACCTGGGGCTGTATGTGGTCCTCAAAGGGCTCCCTTCCATCCTCTACTTTAGAAAAATTAAAGAATGTCTCATTTTCCTACCATAATATATAGAAGTTCTATTTTGCGCTATATAAAAGCTGCGTGGCCTTCCCACTAATCTGTCCCACCTTAATCATTCCTGACCCTCACACAAGTGATTTAAACTTTTTTTATTGCAAATTGAATTTAAAAGACCGAATAATTTAAATGTGCCATGTAAAATACCAATTAAAGGGACACTAAATGCTAAACACATTTCATACATCTCCCTCTAATCATGGGTGCTGCCATTAAAAAACTTAGATTACTTAAAGGGACATTCCAGCCCAAATTGGAATTTACATGGATGCATTTTATTTTTGAATACAAGAATTTTTGTAATATACATTTGTTAGCAAACATACTTCAAATAAAAGCTATAGCTGTTTCAATCGTATATTTAAGTATGCACCGTGCACCAGCATTTTAAACACAGCTCTTGCTCAGAGAGCCTAAGGTGCTTGTGCCATCTGGTAATGTCTCAATTTGTTAATTGCTGACATGATACAAGCCCCACTGGCGTTCTAAGCAGTTGCAATATTAAAAATGCTGGTGCACTGAGGATATGTAGTTATGCTTCACATGCACATGCAGGGAAAAATGCTGACACTAAAACAGTGATAACTTTTACTAGAAGCATTTTTGCCAATGTATGTATTTTGCAAATATGTTTCTATTCAAAGATGTAATTGATCTAAATGCATTTCAGTTTTGACTGGGATGTCCCTTTAAGGAAAGTTGCTGCTCATGTGCAAACAGGTCAGCACTGGAATGTAGTTAAAGATAGATTTCAACATAGTGGCACCCATGACTAGAGGCATGCAGGGAATAACCTCCTCAATATTATGCTTATAACACGTATTTGGTGTTTAATGTCCCTTTAAGATAAAGGGTAGTATATAAGCAGAATAGCCTTGCTGTAATAGGACTATTGTAAAACATAGGAAGCTGATCATTTAAATCGATGTTCTATAGCAATTATCTTTACTTTGTTACAGCATTTTATTGTTGTGTTAATGATCATTTAAAACTATATATTTAATGGCAAATTCCCAGGTAGAAGATGCAATGTATTTAAACCTAAAGAGCCAATGGAGCAACATAAGACTAAAGCTGCCAATCACTTCCAGTGTCCTGCACAGGACAGTCTCATGAATATGTCTGGTGTGGGAGATTAAAGGGACATTACACACCTTTTGCTCTTTGTGTAAAAAATATACTCATCCCATACTCTCTAGAGCAGTGGTTTTGAAACTGTCCTCAGGCCTCCCCAGCAGGTCAGGTTTTCAGGATTACCTTGAATGAGAGCAAGTAAAATAACCATGGTTACTAATCAGCTGATTATTTCAATTGTGCTCCATTCAGATATCCTCAAAATGTGGCCTCCTAGGGAGGCTGAGGACAGCTTTGAAAACCAGTGCTCTAGAGGGACCAAGTTGTCATCCTATGTTTTCAAATGCTGCAAATCAAATAGCTTGTTTATGCAAACTACAGCATTTTGAAAACTTAGGATACAGACTTTCAATATTGTCCTCCCTAGGGAGGGTGGAACAAGCAAAAAAATAAATAAAAAGGTACTTAAAGGGACAGTATACTATAAAATAGTTTTTTCCTTAATGTGTTTATAATTACTTTTTTTTAACCAGCTGCAGAATATAAAATGTATGAGATTTGCTTTTTTAAGGCTTATTTGTGTATAGGAATTTGTTTTGAAGCCACAACCTAATAAAATGGGTTGAGCTTGTAGGTATAATCAGATGGATCTCATTACTTTATCACATTGTGTACATATACATTCTTCTTTATCTTATAGTTGTCTGTAAACCAAAGACCAATACTTGGAGAGAACAATGGAAAATGAACATTTTATTACTTTATCTCTTCTATACCCCACTAGGAGTATAATTTCTTCTGCTGGCTGTGTTTACGCAGCTTTTTTATAGCTTGGACCTGAGGCCAGAAACTTTCAGAATAGATGGGTATATAATAGGCTAAATCAACTATTTCAAATGCCAATATAAGGATAAAGGAAATACTAGTAAACAATTTAATACACTCCAGCAGGTAAAGTGGATCATTGGGAACAAATTAAAGGGGAGACATTTTTTGAGTAAACGGTCCCTTTAATGTCCCTTTGACTGAAGTTGAAAGCAACAAACTACTTAAGTACTTTATTCTTGCATTACAATATATTTTTAAAAAAGTATATGCTTTGTATTAAAGGGACACAACACCTGATTTCTTTTTTCATGATTCGGATTGAGAATTCAATTTTAAACAACTCTCCAATTTACTGCTATTATCTAATTTGCTTATTCTTCTTGTCATCCTTTGTTGAAGAAACAGCAATGCTGGGAGATAGCTTGAAGCCCTGGGTGAGCCAATACCATGAAGCATATATGTGCAGCCACCAATCAACAGCTCTGAGCCTAGAAAACAAAATAAATTAGATAATATAAGTAAATTGGAAAGATGTTTAAAATGTCATCCTCCATTTGAGTCATTAAAATGTTTTTTTTTATATCCCTTTAAATATCAAAGGTTTTTTTTATCCAAAATGATGTGTCACTTCCTCTTTTGATATTCTGTTGTGATATGTGTTTATATCAAGTTTACTAGTTTATTTAAAGGACCAGTCAACACAGTAGATTTGCATAATCAACAAATGCAAGATAACAAGACTGTATCATGTGACAGCCATCAGCCAATCACAAATGCATACACGTACCATGTGACAGTCATCAGCCATTCACAAATGCATAAACGCTTATTCTTGCACATGCTCAGTAGGAGCTGGTGACTCAAAAAGTTTAAATATAGAAAGACTGTGCACATTTTGTTAATAGAAGTAAATTGGAAAGTTGTTTAAAATGGCATGCTCTATCTGAATAATAAAAGTTTAATTTTGATTGAGTGTCCCTTTAAATTTGCATATGTACATTGTAGTAGAATAGTGCAAGTTAGTTTTTGTTTAATCTTGAAATATATTTTATCATTTAATCAAAACAAATTAACTTTATATCAAAAAAGACAATGATTACAAGAAAGGATTTCTACTCATACAGTAGAATCATTGATTGAGACCCACCAAAAGGGTTTTGATTATTTATAAAATAAGCCTAACACATAGGAACTCAGTAATATACATTATGGCTGGGTAACTGTTAAATAATGAGAAAAGATAAAGGACAGACCCTCACAAGTAGAGAATACGTTTGGCATTATAATGAGTTACAGACCAAGTGGGAGAGGAAGCTTTTTGATCACTGGATAGAACTATTTAATGTCAAATGTATTTAGAGTTATAGTGATGTCTGATGCAATTTTAGTAACCTTAACCAGTAAGAGGCACACTGAAGATCTAATACTGTGCTTGATTATTCCCGGAAAGCTTCTTCTTAAATAGAACATGAACATTAAAGGGATATGAAACCTAACATTTTTCTTTCATGATTCAGATAGAGCATTCAATTTTAAACAACTTTCTAATTTACTTCAATTATCAATTTTTCTTTGTTCTCTTGCTATCTTTTCTTTAAAAGCATGGATGTAAGTTTATGAGTTATACAAAATATCTATACAAAATATGCTAGATGTTACAGCAAATATTAGTACAGAGATGACTAGAATACTGATAAGTGGATAACGAATATGGAGGCGCAGGTCTGATCTTGTCCGATGCTCCAATTCAAGTTCTGAGAAATTCAGAGTCCGGCTTCTTGATTTAAATGTAACTGGTGTGTTAGGTAGGATCTCTTGATTCTGATGTAACTGCAAATAATAAAGTTTGCACTCAGGGTGTAGTAATTCACAGTGGCCTAGATTTGGAGTTTTGTCGGTAACGACCCGAAAAACTAACGCCGGCTTTTTTCTGGCCGCACCATAAAAATAACTCTGGTATCGAGAGTCCACATAAAGGCTGCGTTAGGCTCCAAAAAAGGAGCGTAGAGCATTTTTAACGCAGCTTCAACTCTCGATACCAGAGTTGCTTACGGACGCGGCCAGCCTCAAAAACGTGCTCGTGCACGATTCCCCCATAGGAAACAATGGGGCTGTTTGAGCTGAAAAAAAACCAAACACCTGCAAAAAAGTCGCGTTCAGCTCCTAACGCAGCCCCATTGTTTGCTATGCGGTAACCCTTCCTACGTCTGCACTTAACACTCTAACATGTACCCCGAGTATAAACACCCCTAACCTTACACTTATTAACCCCTAATCTGCTGCCCCCGCTATCGCTGATACCTGTATATTATTATTAACCCCTAATCTGCCGCTCCGTAAACCGCTGCTACTTACATTATCCTTATGTACCCCTAATCTGCTGCCCCTAACATCGCCGACCCCTATATTATATTTATTAACCCCTAATCTGCCCCCCACAACGTCGCCTCCACCTGCCTACACTTATTAACCCCTAATCTGCCGACCGGACCTGAGCGCTACTATAATAAAGTTATTAACCCCTAATCCGCCTCACTAACCCTATCATAAATAGTATTAACCCCTAATCTGCCCTCCCTAACATCGCCGACACCTAACTTCAATTATTAACCCCTAATCTGCCGACCGAATCTCGCCGCTATTCTAATAAATGTATTAACCCCTAAAGCTAAGTCTAACCCTAATACTAACACCCCCCTAAGTTAAATATAATTTAAATCTAACGAAATTAATTAACTCTTATTAAATAAATTATTCCTATTTAAAGCTAAATACTTACCTGTAAAATAAACCCTAATATAGCTACAATATAAATTATAATTATATTATAGCTATTTTAGGATTTATATTTATTTTACAGGTAACTTTGTATTTATTTTAACCAGGTACAATAGCTATTAAATAGTTAAGAACTATTTAATAGCTAAAATAATTAAAATAATTACAAATTACCTGTAAAAGAAATCCTAACCTAAGTTACAAATAAACCTAACACTAGACTATCAATAAATTAATTAAACTACCTACAATTACCTACAATTAACCTAACACTACACTATCAATAAATTAATTAAATACAATTGCTACAAATAAATACAATTAAATAAACTAGCTAAAGTACAAAAATAAAAAAGAACTAAGTTACAAAAAATAAAAAAATATTTACAAACATAAGAAAAATATTACAACAATTTTAAACTAATTACACCTACTCTAAGCCCCCTAATAAAATAACAAAGCCCCCCAAAATAAAAAAATGCCCTACCCTATTCTAAATTACTAAAGTTCAAAGCTCTTTTACCTTACCAGCCCTGAACAGGGCCCTTTGCGGGGCATGCCCCAAGAAATTCAGCTCTTTTGCCTGTAAAAAAAAAACATACAATACCCCCCCCAACATTACAACACACCACCCACATACCCCTAATCTAACCCAAACCCCCCTTAAATAAACCTAACACTAAGCCCCTGAAGATCATCCTACCTTGTCTTCACCATACCAGGTTCACCGATCGGTCCAGAAGATCTCCTCCGATGTCCTGATCCAAGCCCAAGCGGGGGGCTGAAGAGGTCCATGATCCAGCTGAAGTCTTCATCCAAGCGGGCCAGAAGAGGTCTCCCATCCGATTGAAGTCTTCATCCAAGCGGCATCCATCCGGAGCGAAGCGGCAGCATCCTGAAGACCTCCACCGCGGAACATCCATCTTGGCCGACGACTGAACGACGAATGACGGTTCCTTTAAATGACGTCATCCAAGATGGCATCCCTCGAATTCCGATTGGCTGATAGGATTCTATCAGCCAATCGGAATTAAGGTAGGAATATTCTGATTGGCTGATGGAATCAGCCAATCAGAATCAAGTTCAATCCGATTGGCTGATCCGATCAGCCAATCAGATTGAGCTCGCATTCTATTGGCTGATCGGAACTTAGTTCTTTTTTATTTTTTGTACTTTAGCTAGTTTATTTAATTGTATTTATTTGTAGCAATTGTATTTAATTAATTTATTGATAGTGTAGTGTTAGGTTAATTGTAGGTAATTGTAGGTAGTTTATTTAATTAATTTATTGATAATCTAGTGTTAGGTTTATTTGTAACTTAGGTTAGGATTTCTTTTACAGGTAAATTTGTAATTATTTTAACTATTTTAGCTATTAAATAGTTCTTAACTATTTAATAGCTATTGTACCTGGTTAAAATAAATACAAAGTTACCTGTAAAATAAATATAAATCCTAAAATAGCTATAATATAATAATAATTTATATTGTAGCTATATTAGGATTTATTTTACAGGTAAGTATTTAGCTTTAAATAGGAATAATTTATTTAATAAGAGTTAATTAATTTCGTTAGATTTAAATTATATTTAACTTAGGGGGGTGTTAGTATTAGGGTTAGACTTAGCTTTAGGGGTTAATACATTTATTAGAATAGCGGCGAGATTCGGTCGGCAGATTAGGGGTTAATAATTGAAGTTAGGTGTCGGCGATGTTAGGGAGGGCAGATTAGGGGTTAATACTATTTATGATAGGGTTAGTGAGGCGGATTAGGGGTTAATAACTTTATTATAGTAGCGCTCAGGTCCGGTCGGCAGATTAGGGGTTAATAAGTGTAGGCAGGTGGAGGCGACGTTGAGGGCAGCAGATTAGGGGTTAATAAATATAATACAGGGGTCAGCGGTGTTAGGGGCAGCAGATTAGAGGTACATAAGGATAACGTAGGTGGCGGTCGGCAGATTAGGGGTTAATAAGTGTAGGCAGGTGGAGGAGACGTTGAGGGGGGCAGATTAGGGGTTAATAAATATAATACAGGGGTCGGCGGTGTTAGGGGCAGCAGATTAGAGGTACATAAGGATAACGTAGGTGGCGGTCGGCAGATTAGGGGTTAAAAAAATTTTTTCGAGTGTCGGCGATGTGGGGGGACCTCGGTTTAGGGGTACATAGGTAGTTTATGGGTGTTAGTGTACTTTAGAGTACAGTAGTTAAGAGCTTTATAAACCGGCGTTAGCCCAGAAAGCTCTTAACTACTGATTTTTTTCCTGCGGCTGGAGTTTTGTCGTTAGATGTCTAACGCTCACTTCAGAAACGACTCTAAATACTGGAGTTAGAAAGATCCCATTGAAAAGATAGGATACGCAATTTACGTAAGGGGATCTGCGGTATGGAAAAGTCGCGGCTGGAAAGTGAGCGTTAGACCCTATTTTGAGTGACTCCAAATACCGGCGGTAGAATAAAACCAGCGTTAGGAGCCTCTAACGCTGGTTTTCACGGCTAACGCCAAACTCTAAATCTAGGCCTATGTGTATAATGTGCAGTATACTCACTCCGAATTAATCCGAATCCGGCTCCTCCTGTGATGCTTCTGGTTAAGGTGTAATGATTCCAAAAGGCAGCAAGCAAAAATTCGTTATACAACAAACATTTATTTAAAAAATGTCACTATGGACAATCATAAAAGCTCTCATGAATAGCTCTACGCGTTTCAACGATACATTCGTCTTTCTCAAGAGCAATAAAATTTGAAAGTGTATTACTACACCCTGAGTGCAGTAAATTTTGATTGAGGGACACTCAATCAAAATTAAACTTTTATTATTCAGATAGAGCATGCCATTTTAAACAACTTTCCAATTTACTTCTATTAACAAAATGTGCACAGTCTTTCTATATTTAAACTTTTTGAGTCACCAGCTCCTACTGAGCATGTGCAAGAATAAGCGTGTATGCATTTGTGAATGGCTGATTACTGTCACATGGTACGTGTATGCATTTGTGATTGGCTGATTGCTGTCACATGATACAGTCTTGTTATTACTACACCCTGAGTGCAAACTTTATTATTTGCAGTTACATCAGAATCAAGAGATCCCACCTAACACACCAGTTACATTTAAATCAAGAAGCCGGACTCTGAATTTCTCAGAACTTGAATTGGAGCATCGGACAAGATCAGACCTGCGCCTCTATATTCCTTATCCATGTAAGTTTAGGAGCCTGCCTGTTTCTGGAGCACTATATGGCAGCAAATTTGCAAAAATGTTACCCATTTGCAAGATCACTAAATGGCAGCACTATTTCCTGCCGTGTAGTGCTTCAGATGGATACCTCTTCAACACAAAATATCATGGGAATTAAGCAAATTTGATAATAGGGGGACAAATTATCATTGTGCAGATGGACATGATCCACTGTAGCGGATTATGTCCGCCGCACATTGATAAATGCCGACAGAATACGCTGTCGGCATTTATCATTGCACAAGCATTTCTCATGAAATGCTTGTGCAATACCGTCCCCTACAGATTCGGCCGCTAGCAGGGGGTGTCAATCAACCCCATCATATCCGATTGGGCTGATTGCTGTTCGCTGCCTCAGGTGTGGCGGACAAGTTCAGGAGCAGTGGTCTTAAGACCGCTGCTTCTTAACGCCTGTTTCTGGTGAGCCTGAAGACTCGTGCGGAAAGAGATGCATTGGAGCCGATTGACGCTTTGATAAATCGGCCTCTAGAAGTAAATTTGATTTATTTTTTTTTTTTTAAATGGCATCCTCTGTCTGAATCACAATTTTTTTGGTTTCATATCCCTTTAAATACAGATATATATAAAACACACCAGTGATTCTCCCGCTAACTGAACATAGCACAGATAAATGATGTGGATAATCTAAAGGAAGTCAGTATTTACTTATGTTTTATGATCAATGAAAGATATGATTTTCCTGTTGATGTGATCTTTACATGGGCTTTTCATTGATGTTTTAAAAGTAAAAATGACAATGCATTTGAATACTGTGTTTGTAAACTCATGCATACATCATGTTTTCACGTTCATCTCATTGTGGTACATTATTGAACATAAAAAAGTGCAAAAAGGGAAAATGCTCTAAAGTGTTATTTACAAGCAATAGTGCAATAATAAACTGCTATAACTATGGGGTCAATCACATTCCTTTATAAAGGTTTATCTTGCAGATGAGTTATACATAAATAATGTTGTAATGTCATAGGAAACCCTAGACAGTTGAGTGATTGTTTAGCAAAAGAGACTTGCAGCAGATAAAGTGATGTTGATGACAAAGGCCAGTAAAAGGATGATCATTTTTAACAACTTTTTAACAACATCAATTATAATCGTGACACAGAAGTAACAGGAACAGGTCATTCTCGCAGTAAATTATTGGTACCTTTAAATAATTCCTAAAAAGAAATATCTTTTGCACACCCTTGGTTCTTTATTAGGGGTGCAAGCAGTGCCCTTTACCTTTTTCCCTAGTATTCCCTGGCTTCCCCTGAGTTACACTAGGATGGCTGCAGTAAAAACAGTCAATAAAATGGTCACCTTTAAAAATAGTTGATATAAACAACAATCAGACATTGAATGAATCAGTGTGGCCTGTTTAAAGTACATGTTTCTAAACCACTGTTGTTTCTTATGAAGTTCACAACCACAAAGGTGCCAAATGTAACATGCGGTTTAGAACGCAGTGTATGACACACACTCATTACAGAAGTGACTGATAACTGTGTAAATAGGTGAGATGATAGCTACAAGAGGCCATATTTCCAAGAACCATAAGGAATATCAAATGTGGTATTATTTTTCAATGGGGTTGACAGATCGTTTTGAATTGTCTTTATTTGTGTACTTTGATAAAAGGTGGATAGCTGTAAAAGGTTTCATAAATGGGGACCAGTGTCTAGGAATTTTAAAACAACCTACATCTATCCGTATTTCAGGTCATGGTTACAGTGGAAACACGGATGAGATTAGAGATGGCAATATGGAGGTCAATGGTAAAAAATAGAATGAAGTGAATCAGAAAGGATTTTGGAGAATAAAATTGTCATCTTCTTATAGCCTTGTTCACAATTCACATCAATGAAGCTCTAAGCATCAGTGACTCAACAAAGTTCAGCTGAGTTGGATAGAAGCCTTCTCATTAGGATCATAATAGAACTGAGAATTTGTGGCCTATATTTTTCTAAAATTAGTTTTTATAATTTTGCTGCAATTAAAAAGACAATTATATCTATTACTTTGAAGAATTTTTGATCAAGGTAGAGGACAGAATAAAAAGAACAATGTGATTTGTATTAAATCAAGAAAAAGCGACCAATTTTAATTTGTTATCAAGAGTCCTAGGGGCCTATTTTGTCTGCCAGACATCGCTGAATGCCGACAGCATACACTGTCCGCACTTAGGGGGATATTTATCAAAGCCTCAACTATGCTGCATTCATCGGCACCAATACGCTCGTCTAACATCGCCTAACATCGCGGCCGCGGACCTGAATACGCTCTCCTTATTTATAAAAAAACCAAGTATGGGGCGATGAGCATTGTACTGTTGTTAACTAACAGTCATCGATCTCGCTGCTATTCAGATTTTTCCCAACTTTATTTATATCCTGTCACTAAACACCGCCACTATACTAAAATATCCAGCCGCTCCCAGACCCCTCTGCAACTTTAATAAAGTTATTAACCCCTATCCCGCCGCTCCCGTACCCTGCCGCTACTAAATAACTGTGTATTAACACCTGGCCTCCCACATCGCTACCATTAACTAAACCTATTAACCTCTAAACCGCCTGCCCTCCACATCACCATAAACTAAATTAAGCTATTAACCCCTAAACCTAACAACCCGCTAACTTTACATTAAAATTACCACATCCCTATCTTATAATAAATTAAAACTTACCTTTAGAATTAAAATAAACTATATTAAACTATTAATTAACTTACCCTATTATACTACAATTACATTAAACTAGCAATTAAATTAACTACATTACATTTTAAAAAACCCTAACCCTATTCAAATTATTTAAATATATTATTGAAAATTATTAAATTACAAAAATATATTAACGCTAAGTTACAAAAAACAAATACTAAGTTACAAAAAACAAACACTAAGTTAAAAAAAAAACCCACTAAGTTACAAAAACAAACAAACCACAGTATCAAAATAAATACGAATTACACCTAATCTAATCACCCTATCAAAATAAACCCCCCCCCCCCATAAAAAACCCACATTTGATATTCCTTATGGTTCTTGGAAATATGGCCTCTTGTAGCTAATGCTATCATCTCACCTATTTACACAGTTATCACTTCTGTAATGAGTGTGTGGCAAACACTGCGTTCTAAAACACATGTTACATTTGGCACCTTTGTGGTTGTGAACTTCAAAAGAAACAACAGTGGTTTATAAACATGTACTTTAAACAGGCAACGCTGATTCATTCAATGTCTGATTGTTTTTTGTATCAACTATTCTTAAATTTGACCATTTTATTGACTGTTTTTACTGTAGCCATCCTAGTGTAACTCAGGGGCAGCCAGGGAATGAGAGCTCAATCCTATTGGCTGATTAGAACAGCCAATAGGATGAGAGCTGCTCAAATCCTATTGGCTGATTGGACCAGCCAATAGGATTTTAGCAGCTCTAATCCTATTGGCTGATTAGAACCTTTCAGCCAATAGGAATGCAAGAGACACCATCTTGGATGATGTCACTTGCATTCAAGTTCAAGTTTACGGTGGCGACTGCATTGAAGAGGAGCTCCGTGCCGGATGTCTTCAAGATGGACCCGCTCCACGCCGGATGGATGAAGATAGAAGAGACCGCATGGATGAAGACTTCGCCGGATGGATGTAGATAGAAGAGGCCGCCCGGATGGAGACTTCTTGCTGGCTGGATTGATCCTTCAAGCGGAACTTAAAAAACTGTAAGTGGATCATTGGGGGTTGGTGTTAAGTTTATTTAATAGTTTTTTGGGTGGGTTTTATTTTTAGAGTAGGGTCTGGGCAGGTAAAAAAGCTAAATGCCATTTTAAGGGCAATGCTTAGACAAATGCCCTTTTCAGGGCAATGGGGAGCATATACTTTTTAGATAGGCTTTTTATTTGGGGGGGTTGGGTGGTGGGTTTAACTGTTGGGGGGGTGTTTGTATTTTTCTTTTCAGGTAAAAGAGCTGATGTCTTTGGGGCAATGCCCCACAAAAGTCCCTTTTAAGGGCCATTGGTAGTTTATTGTAGGCTAAGGTTTTTTATTTTGTGGGGGCTTTTTTATTCTGATAGGGCGATTAGATTAGGTGTAATTTGTTTTTATTTTTGATACTGTGGGGGATTTTTTTGTAACTTAGTGTTTGTTTATTTTTTAACTTAGTGTTTGTTTTTTTGTAACAGCGTTAATTTATTTTTGTAATTTAGTAATTTTTAATAGTATATTTAAATAATTTGAGTAGGGTTAGGTTTTTTTAATATGTAATGTAGTTAATTTAATTGCTAGTTTAATGTAATTGTAGTATATTAGGGTAGGTTAATTAATAGTTTAATATAGTTTATTTTAATTCTAAAGGTAAGTTTTAATTTATTATAAGATAGGGATGTGGTAATTTTAATGTAAATTTAGCGGGTTGTTAGGTTTAGGGGTTAATAGCTTAATTTTGTTTATGGAGATGCAGAGGGCAGGCGGTTTAGAGGTTAATAGGTTTATTTAATGGTAGCGATGTGGGAGGCCAGGGATTAATACATTTATTTAGGAGCGGCGGGATAGGGGTTAATAACTTTATTAAAGTTGCAGAGGGGTCTGGGAGCGGCTGGATAGGCGTTAAACATTTTAGTATAGTGGCGGTTTTTAGTGACAGGATATAAATAAAGTTGGGAAAAAGCTGAATAGCAGCGAGATCGATGACTGTTAGTTAACAACAGTACGATGCTCATCGCCCCGTACTTGGTGAGCCGCTTTTTTTATAAATAAGAAGAGCGTATTTAGGTCCGGTAATTGTAGTATATTAGGGTAGGTTAATTAATAGTTTAATATAGTTTATTTTAATTCTAAAGTTTTAATTTATTATAAGATAGGGATGTGGTAATTTTAATGTAAAGTTAGCGGGTTGTTAGGTTTAGGGGATAATAGCTTAATTTAGTTTATGGCGATTAGTTAATGGTAGTGATTTGGGAGGCCAGGGGTTTAGGGGTTAATACATTTATTTAGTGGCGGCGGGGTCCGGGAGCGGCGGGATAGGGGTTAATAACTTTATTTAGGTTGCGGCGATGTTGGGACAGCAGATTAGGGGTGTTTAGACTCGGGGCTTATGTTAGGGTGTTAGATGTAAACGTAACTGGTTTTCTTTTTTTCTTTTTTTCTTTTTTCTTTTATTTATTTAAGTCCAACACAGATACACAGATACAGAAAAGCAAAAGAAACAAAACATGTATGCAGCTACTTACACCTAATCTAAGCCCCCTAATAAAATAACAAAGCCCCCCAAAATAAAAAAATGCCCTACCCTATTCTACATTAAAAAGTTACCAGCTCTATTACCTTACCAGCCCTTAAAAGGGCCTTTTGCGGGGCATGCCCCAAAGAAATCAGCTCTTTTGCTTGTAAAATAAAAATTACAACCCCCTCCAACATTAAACCACCACCCACATACCCCTACTCTAACCCAAACCCCCCTTAAATAAACCTAACATTACCCCCCTGAAGATCATCCTACCTTTAGCGTCTTCAGCTAGCCGACCACCAATGGAACAGAAGAGGACATCTGCAGCGGCCGAAGTCATCATCGAAGGGGCGCTGAAGAAGTCTTCCATCCGATTGAAGTCATCATCCAAGGGGCGCTGAAGAAATCTCCATCCGATTGAAGTCATCATCCAGGCGGCGTCTTCAATCTTCATCCATCCGGAGCGGAGCCATCTTCAGATGAGCCGACGCGGAGCCATCCTCTTCTACCGACGGACTAACGACGAATGACGGTCCCTCGAATTCCGATTGGATGATAGGATTCTATCAGCCAATCGGAATTAAGGTAGGAAAAATATGATTGGCCGATTTAATCAGCCAATCAGATTGAGCTTGCATTCTATTGGCTGTTCCGATCAGCCAATAGAATGCAAGCTCAATCTGATTGGCTGATTGGATCCGCCAATCATATTGAACTTCAATCTGATTGGCTGATTAAATCAGCTAATCAGATTTTTCCTACCTTAATTCCGATTGGCTGATAGAATCCTTTCAGCCAATCGGAATTCGAGGGACGCCATCTTGGATGACGTCACTTAAAGGAACCGTCATTCGTCATTAGTCCGTCGGTAGAAGATGTTGGCTCTGCGTCGGCTCGGCTGAAGATGGCTCAGCTCCGGATGGATGAAGATTGAAGACGCCGCATGGATGATGACTTCAATCGGATGGAAGACCTCTTCAGGGCCCCTTGGATGATAAATTCAGTCGGATGGAAGACTTCTTCAGCGCCCCTTGGATGATGACTTCAATCGGATGGAAGACTTCTTCAGCGCCCCTTGGATGATGACTTCAATCGGATGGAAGACTTCTTCAGTGCCCCTTGGATGATGACTTCAATCGGATGGAAGACTTCTTCAGCGCCCCTTGGATGATGACTTCGGCCGCTGTGGATGTCCTCTTCTGTTCCATCGGTGGTCGGCTGGCTGAAGACAGCTAAAGGTAGGATGATCTTCTGGCTAGTGTTAGGTTTATTTAAGGGGGGTTTGGGTTAGAGTAGGGGTATGTGGGTGGTGGGTTGTAATGTTGGGGGGGTTGTAATTTTTATTTTATAGGCGAAAGAGCTGATTTCTTTGGGGCATGCCCCGCAAAAGGCCCTTTTAAGGGCTGGTAAGGTAATAGAGCTGTTAACTTTTTAATGTAGAATAGGGTAGGGCATTTTTTTTATTTTGGAGGGCTTTGTTATTTTATTAGGGGGCTTAGATTAGGTGTAAGTAGCTTAAAATTGTTGTAATATTTTTGAAATGTTTGTAACTTTTTTTATTTTTTGTACTTTAGTTAGTTTATTTAATTGTATTTAATTATAGTTATTTGTAGCTAATATATTTAATTAATTTAATGATAGTGTAGTGTTAGGTTTAATTGTAGCTTAGGTTAGGATTTATTTTACAGGTAATTTTGTATTTCTTTTAGCTAGGTAGTTATTAAATAGTTAATAACTATTTAATAACTATTCTACCTAGTTAAAATAAATACAAAGTTACCTGTAAAATAAATATAAATCCTAAAATAGCTACAATGTAATTATTATTTATATTTTAGCTATCTTAGGGTTTATTTTACAGGTAAGTATTTAGTTTAAATAGGAATAATTTATTTAATGATAGTGTATTGTTAGGTATAATTGTAACTTAGGTTAGTTTTTATTTTACAGGTAAATTTCTCTTTATTTTAACTAGGTAGCTTTTAAATAGTTAATAACTATTTAATAGCTATTGTACCTAGTTAAAATAAATTGAAATTTGCCTGTAAAATAAAAATAAATCCTAAAATAGCTACACTATAATTATTATTTATATTTTAGCTATATTAGGGTTTATTTTAAAGATAAGTATTTAGTTTTAAATAGGATTAATTTAGTTAATAAGAGTTATAATATTTAGATGTATTTAATTAATATTTAAGTTAGGGGGTGTTAGGGTTAGGGTTAGACTTAGGTTTAGGGGTTAATAATTTTATTATAGTGGAGGCGGTGTAGGGGGGCAGAATAGGGGTTAATACATTTATTATAGTGGCGGCGGTGTAGGGGGGGCAGGATAGGGGTTAATAGGTATTATGTAGGTTGCGGCTGGGTCCGGAATCGGCGGTTTAGGGGTTAATCAGTTTATTAGAGTGGCGGTGGGCTCCGGGAGCGGCGGTTTAGGGGGTAATAAATTTATTTAGTTGCGGCAGTGTAGGGGGGGCAGATTAGGGGTGCTTAGACTCGGGGTACATGTTAAGGTGATAGGTGTAGACAGCTCCCATAGGAATCAATGGGATGTCGGGCAACAGCGAACATGAACTTTCGCTATGGTCAGACTCCCATTGGTTCCTATGGGATCCGCCGCCTCCAGGGTGGCGGATTGAAAACCAGGTACGCTGGGCCGGAAAAGTGCCGAGCGTACCTGCTAGCTTTTTTATAACTAGCAAAAGTAGTCAGATTGTGCCGAACTTGTGTTCGGAACATCTGGAGTGACGTAAGAATTGATCTGTGTCTGACTGAGTCCGGCGGATCGAAGCTTACGTCACTAAATTCTACTTTTGCTGGGCTGTAGTGCTTGATAACTACAGCGAATCAGCCTCGCCACAAATACGCTGCAGAATTCCAGCATATTTGAGGTTGACGGCTTGATAACTAGGGGCCTCTGTAACTTGAAAGGGTAGAATTACCAACAATTGAATTTCTTTAGGAAAACTAATAATTACGTTCCCTCATTTGATCAGGAAGCGTTTGATTTGTGCCTCAGAATTTATTGAGGTATCCATCTGTTCCATTATAAGTTGATTTTTAAGCTTATTCCTAAATTCTGTCAGTTTAGGGGGCTTTAAAGGATTTCCAATATTTAAGAATCAATAACCTGTCTGCCATTATTACAGTATATAGATGTGAGGTGTTTTATGTAGGCCTTCTTTGTGAGTGTATATAAAAAAAAGATATGTTCATCTTTAAGTTGGAACTGGACATTATTGATTTTATTAATCCAATAATTAATCTTATGCCAGAATTTCCTAACCTTAGGACAGTCCCAAAAGCACTGTTTTAGATCTGTTTTAAAGAGTCTGCATTTGGGGCAAGACGTACCTGAGTTATTCCATAATGCTGTCATACAAGGTGTAATATACGTACGATTAATAATTTTCGTATATGTGATTCTCTCCAAGAAGTGGAGAGTGTTGATGCGTCTGCCAGCCTATAGCTTTTGTGTATAGTTTCAACCGGGACCTTCCACCATTCTGCAATTTTTTTTACATTGTCATTACCTTTCAAATTCATAACGATTTTATATAATGTAGTTATGTTATATTTCCCTGCTTTAAAAAGAGTTATTGCAGGTTCCACGATTTCTAGTGTTGCATCCTCTTGCAGATCCTCTCAGAGAGCCTGAAGGAAGTGCCGAGTCTGGAAAAAGGGAAAAAAGTCTTTATTGGAGATTCCATATTCTTGGATTAGGTCTTGCATTGATTGGCAGGCTCCAGTACCGCTGTCTCTTAACTGCTCTAGGAATATTAGACCCCTTTGTGCCCAGCTATTAAAGATTTTAGAATTTAAAGCTGGAGTGAAATTAGGGTTACCTGTTATAGTCAGGTATTTGGAGAATTTATGGGAGATATGTAGTTTTTTTTAGTATTAAGTGCCAGGCCTGAATTACATTATAGATAGCAGGCATCTGTTTAATTTTAATTGGGCATTTATCAAGATTACAATGTAACAGTGCCTTCAAGGAATATGGCCGTACTAGGGTTCCTTCTGTTGATAGATCTGCATAGTAGTCTGGGCCTGTTAGCCAATCTAGTGCTATTTTTGAGATACAAACTAAATTATAAATCTCTATATCTGGGAGTGCTAACCCCCCATCAAGTCTGGACAATACTAATTTATTAAGCGCAATTGCCTTCTTTTTCCCCCCCAATTAAATTGTGTAAATATCTGTTTAAGTGTTTTTATATCTGTTTGTTTTATTACAATTGGCAAGTTTTGCATCAGATAAAGAAGTTTGGGAAAAATCACCATTTTAATCAAGTTAATTTTACCAGATAACGTAAGCTGAAATTTAGCCCAGTTATCTAGATTGCATTTGATTTTGGGGAGGATTGGCCTGAAGTTTAAGTCATACTACTCATTACTGTCTTTAGACAATTTGATCCCTAAATATACAAAGGTGGTTTTAGCTTCCTTAAAATGATGTGTCTGAAACAAGTCTTTGGGCTCCATGTACTAAGCTGTCTGCGAGGTCTTCGTGACTAATAGTAGTAACAAATGTCGAGCGAACTTGTCCGCAACTCTTGAATTCTCGTCTTTTTTGTACCTAGAAAATACTCGCTCAACATAAATCTTGCACAAAACAGTAATTACTAAACTATCTATTTATACGCTTGTGAATTTCTCCTCACCTACCTCGTTAAAAATCCCTCGCCAGCTAATAGGTGGCGAGCACCATAATAAACAATAGGGTCTATCAGATCAACTCCTACAACTGATTTAAAAGAGGTGTACAATTGAATGGTTACTCACTTTTGATCCTGTTAGCCATGGAGACACTTCTTCAACTTTATATTATTCGTCTGATGCAAATGAGGGGTAGAAGGCAAATTCGTCAACCTGATGCCCCAAATCAGGTTCAAAGAAGGCGATTACGAGTACAGCGGGTATTCCTTCCTCGGGTTCCTTTAGATGCCCTTTCCGATCGAGAGGTTATTCAAAGGTTCCGTCTGGATCGACATTCAATATTGACTTTATATGCTCAAATAGCACATTTTCTAGAGCCTGTGACGGCTCATTCAAGGGCCATTCCCGGAATACTCAAGTTTCTTGCTGCCTTGCACTTTTTTGCCACTGGATCATTTCAGGCAGTGTCCAGTGTCATCATTGGTTTCAGTCAGTCTGCCTTTTCTCGTCATCTTTCCAAAGTTATCGATGCACTCATGCATATATTCCCTGAATATGTTTGTCTACCATCTACCACAGAAGAGTGGCAATCGATAAAGTCGCAATTCTACAGTGTGGCTGGAATGCCAAATGTTCTTGGGGCAATAGACTGTACCCATATTGCAGTTCGACCGCCACAGTTACGGGAGGAGATTTACCGCAACCGAAAGTCCTGCCATTCCTTGAATGTACAGATGGTTTGTGACCCGAAAATGAGAATAATAAGTGTGAGATCAAATTACCCTGGCTCCTGCCATGACGCTTATATCCTTCGGCAGACTGGACTGTACCAAAAATTTGAGAATGGAGAGATGCCAGAGGGATGGTTATTAGGTAAGCTTGAAAGGAACTATAAAAAAATTTTTTATGGTTTTATAAAGAGCATGTCATTTTAAACGACTTTCTAATTGACTTTTTATTCTTTTTATATCACTTGCTGAAAAGCATATCTAGATATATGCTCAATAGCTGCCGATTGGTTGCTGCACCTAGAGGCCTTGTGTGATTGGCTCACACATGTGCATTGCTATTTTTTCAACAAAGGATATATAAATAATTTTTAAAAATACATAATACAAGTAAATTGTAAATTTGTTACTATAAATTTATACTAATTTGACGCTAGCCTCAATAACTAATAAAAATTATTTTGTCTATTTGGAATGACTTACATCATTATTATTTTTTTTATTACAGGGGATGCCGGTTACCCTTGTTATGAATGGCTTCTGACACCCTATAATAACCCCCAACTCAGGAAACATATTCGTTTTAATGAAGCACACAAGAGTACAAGGGGTGTCATTGAAAGGACTTATGGATTGTTGAAAATGAGGTTCCGATGTCTGGACAGATCTGGCGGTGCAATGCAGTATTCTACTGAAAAAGTAGCAATAATCATATTAGTTTGCTGTGTCTTGCATAATATTGCCACAAAAAGAGGATGCCCCATTGTTGACGATATTGCCATGCCTTTTAATGACTTTCCCGAAAAATTTTGCAGAGAAAACACAAATAGACGTGGCATGGCCACAAGGGATATGGTTTCTAACCAATATTTTGATGATTGATCTTCCTCAACAAATTTTTTCCTCTTGTATGTAAATTTTGTTCTGCAGTTATGTGTTATTTTTTGTTCAAATAAAATTTGTGTGCAACATCATCATATTGTTATTTCTTTTTAGCCCTTTTTCTAAACAAACCTTATTTGCATTGGTCACACCAAAAAAATACATGAAACAGAAGTTTTTTTTTCGTGAAAATAATATAACAATTTATTTTAAGTTAAAAAAGCAACAATAATAACAATTATAACTATTTCTATCCTAATACAACTAATATATTTACATAACTAAAAAAGTACAACATTTATCTTTTGAAAACATTACATATTAGACTTACTATTCTACATTTAACCAGTGATTTTGTTACATAGTAATGGTGTCAAATATAAATGAATCACAAAATTTGAGAATATATATAACTGTAGCTGTAGTCAATAACCTAGGATATAGTGATGAATTGAAAAACCAATTATCCATGACGATATATTTATATCGTCATTGTTCATTCCTCATGCAAAATTTATCGTTCCAACAAAAATGTAATATAATTCTTGTTATTAATGGTTAATCGGATCAACAATATTATTCATGTTAAATTTTATTAGAAAAATAAAGATTCAACAAAAAATAATGCTACATTGTAAAAATAGTCATGCGTCAATTTGATTGACAAGTATAGTTGTGACGTCAGATACTAACATGTCGCTACCGGAGCCTTTCACTGCTGGAGAAATAGTCATCCTGGTATATGCTATGGAACGATATTTTCCTCATCGTAAGGGAGGAGTTAGATTGGTAAAGCAGGACAGTCGTGATCATATTATATACGAAATGATAAGAAGGATGTATAGAGTATCAAAGATAAAAAGGACAAGACGTCAATGCCTAAGAAAGTACAGCAATTTGAGGCGTAGGGAAACTAAGTATTTCAATTCAATTAAACGACTAATAAGAAACTGTAAGTATAAATGTTTATCGTAATTGATAGTAAGTTTCAATTTTAAACGTTATTGATAGTAAGTCCAATAACTATGAGTAGGAGAAACAAGAAAACAGCGCATCCACGATTCACAGTAGAGTTTATTCAGGAGACACACCTACATATATAAAATTGCACTTACAAGATAATGATGATAAAAATGCCTGTAGCTCAAAATTAGCTTGATGGTTATAATCCTGAGCAGTCCATACAGAAGTTTCCTCTTTATGCCGACCAGCAGCTTCCAATTCGACCTCCCTGCTCAGGCTTAAATACAGCAACTTTTTTAGATACAAAAATTTAAAACACAATATTCCTCATATCATGGGAATATTGAACACCCAACGCGTTTCCTCTGCTCACAGGCAGACTTTCTCAAGGGACATGTATTGTATGACTGATTCTATTCTCAGACCAAACTTAAACTTTCAAATTTTCCCGCACTCACTACCTGTTTGTGGGAGGGTAACTAGTATACCATATTACCCTTAATACATAGGCACTAGTACCACAAACAGTCACAGAGATGTGCATTCTATGTCTTCACTTATTCCCTAACATAAAGAAAAGAGAGAATCACCAGTATGTAAAATATTTTGAAATTATAAGACCTATTGCGAAACCTATTAAAAGTTCTTTTTTTAAAAAACTAACTTAATCTCACTTATGGTATTTGACCCCCATTTCATATTGCACTTAATTCATACATTTATGCTTCATGAAAATATAAACTTAATAGTAGTAACAGATGGTAAAAAATAATAATGGAAAAAATTGATGTAAGATAAAAGAACCTAATAAAGGATTATACACACTTCCGTATACTTCTCTATTATTACTCCTGTTTATGAACATTTGAGAAGTATTTATTTAATACATGATGCCCTAATTCATAAATGCCTGCAAATCAATATCAATATTCAGGCCTTTTGGTTCCAGGCAATCCAGGCGATGTATCCATTTTGTCTCACATTTCCTAAGTAATAGTAACCTTCTGTTTGGACATGGTCCTGGTTTTATCTGCTCTAATACTCTTATAGACAAGTCCTTGTGATTACTATTATGCACATTATTAAAGTGACTGGATACACTATGCTTGTCAAATCCTGCCTTTATATTTTCAATATGTTCGTACCATCTTCTTTTTATGGTTCTTTTCGTACGCCCTACATATATTTTCCCACATTTACATAGGAGTTGATAAACCACATACGTGGATTGGCATGTTGTTCTACAATTAATGTTGAACTTTTTACTATTATCATAGTTGTTAACCTCTGTTCCTTTAATAATATTGTCACACATACTGCAATTTTTTCTGCCACATCTATATGTGCCTGCTTTCAATTGTAACCAATTAGATAGAGTTGTGGGCCCATTTGTATTTATATTCCTTCCTTTTATATTTTTCAATTTTGAAGGAGCTATCAGGCTTTTTAGATTTCTATTCTTTTTGAATATTACTTGTGGATTGTTCCCTATATGATTTCTTAGAATAGGGTCACCTGTTAGTATTCCTCAATGCTTTTTTAGTATATTCTTAGCCATTTTTGATCCTTCGTTATATGTTGTAATAAACTTCACTTGTGTATTAATATCTTCTTTCTGTTTATGAACTGAGCTTATGACACCCTGTTCCCTTGGAATTACTAAACATTTTTCTTTTCCTCTTTCTACCAGTTCTTTATTATAACCTTTTTGGATTAGTTTATCCTCTAAAATGTTGGCTTCTTTTAAATAGTCCTCGTCATATGTACAGTTACGTCTTATACGTCTGAACTGTCCATATGGAATATTATCCTTCCAGCTTTTGAGATGCCCGCTTTTGGCGTTTAGGAAGCCATTTCTATCTGTCAGTTTCCTGAAATTTTTTGTCGCTACTTTATTATCTTTAATGAAAAAAGTGACATCTAAAAAATCAATAGATTCTTTGTTACTATTGTTTGTAAAATTCAGATTACATTGGTTATTATTCATAAACTTTAAGAACTCTATTGATTCCTCACTGGTTCCTTGCCATATCATGATTATATCATCTATATATCTATAGAAACGGTAAATGTTCTTTTTAAAGGGATTATTGTTCCAGATATATAGGTGTTCATAGTGTGCCATATATATATTTGCATATGAGGGGGCCATGGTAGTACCCATGGCCGTACCCCGAATTTGTTTATAGAAATTTCCCTCAAATAGGAAATAGTTGTACTGTAATACAAATCTCATGGCCTCTGTTAAAAATTCCATATGGATATCAGGGATGTTCCAACCCTCACACATGTGTCTGAAGGCCGATATCCCTAAATCATGTGGGATGTTTGTGTAGAGGGCAGAAACATCACATGATATCCATATGTAGTCAGACCTCCATTCCATTCCTTCTAATTTCTGAATTATATCAGATGTGTCTTTGATATATGATTTGATCGTTTTGACTATTGGCTGTAAATACCAGTCTATATATACTGACAAATTACTACTTATAGAGTCTATTCCAGATATTATAGGCCTCCCTGGGGGCCTATTTCGATCTTTGTGGATTTTTGGTATATGGTAGAAGGTTGGGATCTTTGGGCAGCAATTATAAATAAATCCAAATTCATCACTATTTATTATTTCATTTTCTTTGGCCTTTATCAATTTGTTCCTCAGTATTGTATTATACTCCATAGTGGGATCCCCTTCTAATTTTTGATACGTAGATATATCATTCAATAGCCTATCTGCCTCATCAATATAGTCTTGCCTGTTTAGAACGACAATTCCCCCCCCCTTGTCAGCCTGCCTAATCACCACATTAGTGTCACTCATCAGGTCCTTCAAAGCCTTCCTTTCTTGGATGGTGATGTTATCATTAAATTTATGTACAAAATGTTTGGCTTTTTTGTCAAATGCTTCATTAAAATCCCTAGTTACAAGGTCATTAAACACTCGAATATGTTCACCTTGAGCATGTATGGGATTAAATGTTGATCTACGTTTCAGATTACTATGTTTGTGGCTACACGCTTATATTAGGAGACGTGTATGACATTTTAACAGCAATTTTTATTTCCATGTTTTCTATTAATTTTTCTGACGATAATTGCTGTGTATAATATTTTCTCTTGGTATTTGCATTTATACTAACCCTATTGCAAATCAATACTTGAAAATATCTTAAATTACTCTATCTGGATAATACCCAGGGTCACTATAGACGTGTGCCTCCAATTGCAAACAGTAGCGCTGTTAGTATTTTCTCAAATTTTAAGTCCAATAACTGTGTCATATTTTACCTTTCACCATTGATTTAATTTCAATAATAGAAGGAACAAGGGACAACACATTTGACTTTCAGTATTCCGATCAAACTTTTCTATCTGAACATTGAAAGACAAAAATTATGTTCATTGTTCCTTTAGTTTTAATAGACTGTATATTTAATTTTTAGCACCTTCTTTATAGTATCTTATTTTTTTTCTAAAGGTATGCACCTTTAAGTAAGCTATATACTTGTTGATTAAACTATAATGGACTTTCTACTAAGCATTAAATTCATAATATTGACATCAAGATATCACAATATCAAATTTTACATTGATAATAGCATTCGATAATCGATTTAATCATATATTTTTAGTATTATTAATCAAGAAAATGTTTGTTTTTAGTATACCTTCAACTTGCATATATGAAATGAAAATAAACATCTATTAATCATTACAACTATAAAAAGAAAGTCAATTTTTACAAACAGATATGAAAAAATCAAAATCAAAATCTCAAAAAATTCCACATTATTTACGAGAAATAAGGATTGAAACTCCAAATAGTGGGATCACTTCACCACCCCTTCCTTTGACACTTATGGACATACCAATGACTCCCAAAAATAACAGAGCAGTGAAAAAAATGGCTGTCAACACTCAAAAAGGTACATAACGATAGAACAGGGTTAACAAGGTTCTAGAAATTGTAAATATAATAACTAATAATTAAAAAATTGTTTTATGTTTAATAATCTAATGCACATTTTAGATATCCCTGGATGTTCTTATGAAGAAATTCCATCCTTTGAAAAACAACATAATTATTATTTTTTATTTTTTTTTTTATTTTAAAATATTTTTTTTTTATTGAGGTAAAGTCATAAATAATACAGTACATTTATATAAGGGAATCATGGCAACATGTCCATATGATACATATCAGAGAAAGCAAACATAGATAAACAATAAAACAGACATGTCATTAGGTTAATGCATAGTTCAAACAGTTGTCCAATGAGGGCATTCTTTAGCCATGAGTGATACCTCTTTTTACATAACTTCATATTCACAGACAGCGAATGGTACCTGCATCTGAATTGTCAACTGAAGCCTATAATCTCACAAGGGTGGTTATTACTAAAAGGCTTATCTCTGTCAATGCTCAGTTCAAGGATCTTAGTTTTACTTAAGGTAACATATACCAAACAAACAGAAACTGAAGTTTCATATATGCCCTGCCTGGGGCGTGACCCCTCCTCTAGACTTAAGTAACCGGAAATAAAGTGAATAAGGAATACCTAGTTAACTGAGCCCAGGCAGGCTATACCTTGTTCATCAGTGGAAGGTTGAGAATGTACCCGGGCGGCAGGGCGTCCGGGGGCATAGAAAAGAATAAGGGAGTAGAGAAGGGGGAAAGAGGATAAGAGGAAACAAAGGGGAGGGAAGGGGGGAGAAAAAAAAAAAAAAAAAAGGGGGGGGGGGGAGGGGGAGAAGGGGACCCAAGTCCCAAGAGCAAGTGGCTATCTTCTATATTGTCCCTGTGGACTCCACTCATGAGACTATTGTACGTTAGATGTCTTTCTATTAGTTGACTCCTACTTCCCAAAGTGCCCAGATTTGCCCGTGTAACCCAGCTTTGCCCATGGATCTCAAAGAGAAATCTTCCATAGAGCGGATATATTCGATAATGTCTCGTATCATGTAAAGTGTGACCTGCGTTTTTCCTAACCAGCATCTTGCAATTGCTAGTTTCGTAGCTAACAGTATGGTGATACATAGCACTCTCTCAGGTTGTGCCAGTTTTCCCAGTCCCAGATGGAACAGGGCAGTGTCAGATGTCAGTCCGTTTAGTAACCCCAATTTATCTAACATTACCTCTATTTGGTCCCAAATTACCCTTATTCCCGCACAACTCCACCAGATATGATAGTGGGAACCCTTTTGGCCACATCCCCTCCAGCATCTGTCCGAAGTCTGTGGGAACATCCTATTGAGGCTAACTGGTACTCTATGCCAGCGTAGGACTAGTTTTATGTAAAGCTCATACAATGAGACACAATGAATTGCTGCTCTTGTGTATTGAACTGCCTGTTGCCACTCCAACTCCTCGTGCTCCCTCCTCATATCTCTTTCCCATTCCACAATGCGGAATGTTTTGGCGAATCTTTCTGAGTCTAGCAGGAGTTGGTAGTGTATTGTCAATGCCTTGCGTAGGGGTTTGCCCACCAGCCATCTTTTTTCCCATTGTGTCAATTCTCTGGGTTTCTCCTTTTGAAACTTCCATGAGATCAACAATGATATAAGCCTGAAATACTCAAAGTGGAACTTTTTGGGGATGTCTATGTCTGACAGATCTGAGGCTCGGGTCGCCAACCCTCTGGGTGTATAGAGATCACTTACATGCTTGATACCCCAGCCGGACCACAACTGCGCATGAGATTCCGGCAAACAGGATAGCAGAGCCCTGATTGAATGGATTGGGGATGGGTGCGGAGCCACTCCGGTCAGGCCACTAAGTTCTTTCCATGTTTTGATACCTGCTTTAATGACAGGATTCTCAACCCCCAAGAGTGCATCTGTATGCTGAGGGACCCATATGAGGTCCCCCAGCAGCAGACCCGAGGGGAGTACAGCTTGCTCAAGCTGCCCCCACCTAGTTTCCTCAGCTGGGGCCCCCCACGCTGTCACGTGGGAGAGCATAGCTGCCTTATAGTACTTGCCTATGCTAGGTGCTGCCAATCCTCCGTGCGGAACAGGCCGTTGTAGTTGTTGCATGGCTATCCTCGAGGGTTTACCCTGCCAGATAAACCTGTTTATTATCGTCTGGAATCAGCTAAGGATACATTGCGGGACAGCCAGTGGTATACATCTAAAGAAGTACGTGACCTTGGGGAGGAGGGACATCTTCACCGACTGTATTCTCCCGATCCACGATATCTCATATTTAACCCATTTCGTAGTGAGAGAATCAAATTCTTTTAACAGAGGGTCGTAATTTGCCCGGATTACAGTCTTTGGGTCCGGGGAAAGGATAACCCCTAGGTGTTTTAATTCAGTCGTGGACCAAGCAAATGGGTAAGTCTCCTTGAGCTCCTTAAGTTGCTCCGTAGACAAGTTTATTGCCAACGCCTCTGTCTTAGTGAAGTTGAGCTTGTAGTATGATATCGCACCAAATGTCTGTAAACATTCAAAGACTGCCGGCAATGAGGTTTCAGGCTCCGTGATAAACAGGGTGAGGTCGTCTGCAAAAAGTGCGAGTTTTTGCAAAGTATCATGAATCAGTATTCCCTGGATTTCAGCCGTCTTCCTAATCATGATAGCCAAAGGCTCAATAGACAGTACAAAGAGCAGTGGGGACAGCGGGCACCCCTGTCTGGTCCCATTTCTGATCTCAAAGGGATCTGAGCAGAACCCCTTTCCTCGGATTCTGGCTGAAGGGCCCGAGTATAGTGCCATAATTGCACTAGTAAGACAGGTCGGAAGCCCAAAGGCCCTCAACACTTCCTCCATATACTCCCACCGCACCCTGTCGAAGGCCTTTTCTGCGTCCAACGACAGGGCAACTAGTGGGAGCCCCAGAGACTTAGTCTCAGCGAAGATATCCAGAAGACGGCGCGTATTGTCCGAACCCTGACGGCCCCGGACAAACCCCACCTGGTCCAGATGGATCAGGGAGGGAAGCACTTTGGCTAGCCTATTAGCCAGGATTTTCGAGTAAAGCTTTATATCCACATTTATTAAGGATATAGGTCTATAACTTGCACATCTACTCGGATCTTTGTCCGGTTTTGGGATGGTCACAATTTCTGCTTCCAAGTATTCTCTGGGGAAACACCCATTCTGGAAAGCTGCATTAAAGACAGACACCAGGAGGGGACTAATCTCTCCCAAGAGTTTCTTGTAAAAGATAGATGAGAATCCATCCGGGCCCGGGGCCTTGTGTAATTTCAGCCCTTTTATAGCTTGGGTCACCTCGGAGATAGTAATAAGAGCCGACAACGATTCCTCGGCCTCCTTCGGAACTTTAGGTAGGTCAAGGGCTCGCAAAAAGTTTACTATGTCCTCCCTAGGGAGGCTTGGCTCTCTCTCAAATGCGGATATTTGGTAGAGCCTGCTATAATATTCCACAAACGCTTCGCCTATGGCTCTTGGCGAATAACGCCTTCCCTCTTCCGTTTGGATATAGGAGATTCTGTTTGCCATTGTCTTTTGGCGGAGTTTATTCGCAAGCATGCGGTCCGCCTTGTTTCCACTATGGTAGAATTTCATTTTCAGAAATTTGAGCATTCTTTGCGTTTGCTCAAGTTCTAATTTTTGGATTTGTGCTTTGATTTCCTGCCACTTAGTGACATCCAAAGGGGAGGCTCTGTTTTCAGCTCTCTTCCTAAATGCTCCCAGCCTGCAGTATAACTGTGCTAGGGACTCATTTCTCTGTTTTCTCTGCTGTGATTCTTTTTTTATGAGGAGCCCCCTCATGTAGGCTTTCAGTGCCAGCCAGACAATGGAGACTGAAGTCTCCCCTGTATTGTTGATCTTTAGAAACTCAATGGTTTCTCTGGACCATTCGGGCATGGAAGTGTCCTGAAATAGATGCTCAGGCATGCGCCATCTCGTGGGCCCCTCTCGGGCACCTCCTGTCTCTAAAGCGACCACCACCGCATCATGATCAGACCATGTGCATGGCAGTATAACAGATCTCTGCACCTTCCTCAGTGCCCAAGGGTCACAGAAAAAGTAGTCTAATCTAGAGAAGGATGAGTGGGGAGCCGAGTAGAAGGTATGGTCACAGGAGTCAGGATGGAGGGCCCTCCAGACATCATGAAGGTCATATTGGGCAGACAGTTCCCTAAATTTTTGAGAGGTGTAATCTCTATTCCTATCTCCCGGTAGTTTGGTGTTCCCCCTTCTATCTTTCTCTGGGTCCCAAATCATGTTGAAATCTCCAGCTAGGAGGGTGTGGCCTTGTTTCACTTTATCTACTTTCCGGAGGAGATTTTTAAGGAAGCTAGCTTGATTGGTGTTGGGCACATATATAGCCACCAATGTGTACAGGACACAGTCAAGCCGGCATACACAAATTACATACCTCCCTGCAGCATCACAGTCAGTGTATATAGGTTCGTACGCTACTTGATCCCCTATCAGTATCGTCACCCCCCTTGCCTTCTTGTGAAATGTGGATGCAATACAAATTGGGTAGTGTATGGATTTAAATCTGGTGGCTATATCTTCTGTCCAGTGGGTCTCTTGGAGGAGAGCTATGTCAATGCGGTGTTTTTTCAAAAATGTAGTGAGCAAGCTCCGTTTAGTCGGAGAGTTCAGGCCTCTGGTATTTAAGGTGCATAGTTTCATGTCTCACATCTACGGGGGGGCCCTTAGGTGTAGGGGTAAGAAAAAAAAAAAAAAAAAAAAAAAAAGGGGGGGGGGGGGGGGAGGGAAGGGGGTAGGGGAGGAGGGAGAGAGGGGTGAGAGTTATAGAATAAGAGTGTTCGGAATGCTGAGCCAACCTCTCCAGACGCCCCACCTCCCCGAATTGGCAGAGAGTCCTCTACTTTGCTAAGTGTATGCGGGGGGTCAGCTGTCCCCTATCCGCATATGAGTAACGGGTTGGGGAGCAGTGATGTAGGGTATTGTGATATGTAGAGGAATGAAGCGTAGGGGAGGGAGGGATCGGGGCAGGAATAGATGGAGTGAGGTAGTGTTGGTAGGACAGGAGGGGAGGGGGAGCGTGGGAGGGAGGGGTACAGGGTAGGAAACAGAAGTGGAATGAATGCGGGGTGGAAGGTGTAGGGTGAGGGATAGAGGGTGAGAGAAGGAATATGAAAGGTGTTGGGTGAGGGGGAAGAGCGGAGGATGGAAGGGGGAAGCGTAAGATGAGGGATAGGGGTGGGAGGGATCGGGGCAGGGACAGATGGAGTGAGGTAGTGTTGGTAGGGCAGGAGGAGAGGAGGAGTGTGGAAGGATGGGGCACGGGGAAGGAAACAGGGGTGGAATGAATGCGGGATGGAAGGTATGGGGGAGGGATAGAGGGTGAGAGAAGGAGTATGGAGAGTGTTAGGTGAGGAGTGAAGAACGGAGGGTGAAAGAGGAGAAGTATAAAATGAGGGATGGAGGGTGGAAAGAAAAGAAAACAAAACAAGAAAGAAATAAGAATGGGAATGCAGATGAAGATGGAGGGGGCCAGCAACAGACCCATAGCCCCCCCCCCCAAACCTGTAACTATGACAACGTATGAAATTAAGACAACATTAACATGTTTACAACCGTGTATAGGGACAGCAGTAACTTAACACAGGCCCGATAGGCCTTCAACAACAGTAAGCTATAAATCCACTTTAACATTAAACAGCAATTTCCAAGCAACATATAGACATTTCCTGAGACTAGTGGCATTCAACGCTTATACTTTTACTAGTGTTCATGATATAATTGAGACCCACTAGTACACTTCTGAGTGGACCCAACCTAACCAGACCTGTGCAGACCCTAGTAGTCACAGTATCAGTCTCAAGACTATGGGCTACCAGGATTCCATTCTCGGGCATGTGCTCTGAGCTCCGGGCTCCTCCTGGGTGGGCGTGCTGGTAGGTTGCGTTCTATAGGGGGTCTCCCCGGAGAGGCAGGCGGCGATCCATCCTGTTGTTGCAATTGCCAAGTCCTGAGGAGCTCCTGCCCCTGTTGGGGAGTCAGTATGATATGCTGAGTTCCATCTTTGGTAGCTATTAATTTGGTAGGAAAGCCCCATCTATAACGGACTTGGTTACCTCTTAGGACTCTGGTGACCTCTGCGAAACTTCTCCTCTGAGCCAATGTGTAGGAGGAGAGATCTGGGAACAACGTAACCTCTCTGAATTGCCCATTAAGCTGAGGGGAGCGCAGCATTGCTCTCATCAATTTATCTTTGTATGAGTAGTAATGTAAGCGGGCTATAGTGTCTCTGGGTTTGCCAGGGGGAAGATTTCTAGGTCTCGCCGTACGATGGATACGATCTATTCTATGCATGTCTCCCGCCACTGGGCCAAGGATTGACTGGAAGAGGCGATGTGCATAATCTTCTAAGTCCTGCGGGAGGACCGACTCTGGAATTCCTCTGAGTCTCACGTTATTTCGCCTAGATCTATCCTCTAGATCTGCCACCTTCGCCTCCAAAGAGGATACTTGGTCCATCAGGCTTTGCGTTTGGCCCACCCAGTTAGTGTGGTCCACCATGAGATCTTCCTGCTTCCTTTCAATAGTATTGGTTCTTTCACTGATAGAGGAGATATCTCGTCTCAGATCCTCAAATGTTCTTTCCAGCTTGTCAAACCGTCTGCTTAGGGTCTGATTTTGGGTCTCAAACATACGCTGAATAGAGTCCAATGGTAGAGGTAGGGTGTCTCCCTTAAATCTACCTGGGGTATTTGAAGTAGAGAGTCTGCTCTCAGGAAGATCTTCCGGCATGTCTGAGGTATTAGATAACTCATCTTCGGATCTAATTGATTCCCTTTGTCCCCTTGGGTGGAAGTGATCCATCACCGTCTTCTTAGGACCAAGGTTGCCTTTCAGTTTCTTCTTCGCTTGCTGCGACATAGTTGTTAAGTCTTTCCTTCCAAACCGGTCACTGCTATATCTGTTATATGGATGTTGTCAATCTGAGGTATGTGAGAAGGGGGGGGGGGGCTTCCAGGGCCCTTTTTAGACCAGCATAGTGTTGTCTGACTAACTTTGGGTGCACAAATCAATGTATAGCAGGCATGTAGTCTCCCTCAAGGGGAGGAAGCCCTGGGTCTGCAGAAGGTCTGGAGGTATTGGTTTTGTTTGACACTATACTGGGGGTTAAGCCCCCTTAGGGGGTATATTGCTGTATCTTAATATTAGTATGCGACCCTCTCCTGGGGAAGTTGTCACCATAGGACGAGATGGGGAAAAGGAAAGGGGGTATGACCCGCCAGTGGACCTCTGGCGGGAAAGGGAGGAGAGGGTACACCCAAAACTAGGAAGTAAAGTTACTGTAGGTTATATAAACTCAGCAATGAGCAAGTAAAAGGCTACATTTAAATCAGTAGTACTTATTTATGTTACAGTTTCATGCAACCTGTATGGAGAATCAAAAGAAGTTAGTTAAGCATGCATGGAAAACTTGCAGTACACTCCACTCTGAGCTCAGGACTCAGAGAAAATTATGCTGACGCAGCAGCTTCAAACACAGAAAAAGTCCTCCAACCACAAATCCTTGAGGAATAAGTCCAGCCAGTCCTCAATTTATTATGTATGCGAAACTCTGAATGAAATGGTCTGGGCCCAGGGCCCGCAATGTGTGATAAGGCTGGGTAGTAGTCACAGGGCCTCTCTGCTTTTATAAAAAAGACAAACCTTTCATGCCCTTGTAGCAGGCGCAACTTAGCAGAAATATTATTAGCACTTTGCTGCCAGGTCCTCTGATCAAGAGTTCTGCACCCCCAGTAATCTTTTTCTTGGTATTCTGTTATAGTATAATTGTCTCCAGTAGGTGTAGTGTCCCTGTCAGGCCCCTCAAGGGAGTATCTGTGACCCCGGCTAATGCAGGCAGAATCACCAAATTAATAGCTATCTGTGAAGGTTGAAGCTATAAGCAATATATTAGTGTTTATGCCTTATGTAGAGACTCTTATGACTGTGCAACACCCTAGCAAGCCGGTATTTTAACTTTAACTGTCCACGTGGGTGAGGCCTATTCACAGACTAGGGAGAGCCCTCAGGTACGTCTGTTCCCCATACAGATCTTTCTTCCCCTAATAGGCTTCCCAGGCTAGCCGTGTGTGCGGGAGAGTCTCAATGTGATCAGGGGCAAATGTACAACTCACCGCACTTCAGTTCAGACACTCGGCACTTCTGGATGCAGCCTGAGCCCAAAGATGGCTGACTTTCGCGCCCTCGCTCCTGAGCCGCGCAGTAAGGGGGAATGCAGGCCTGTCCTGTCGGGTCTCCTGTTGTTCCGGTGGCTTATTGCTTGACCTCTGGATCCCGCCTCAGCAGTCTTAGGGGAATAGAAAAGGAAAGTCCGGCCGGCAACGAAGACAGCAATCGCCCTCCGGCCGGTGTAAAGCCCCAACTCGTTGGTTATCGATGCGGACCCAGGGGTGAACGATTCCCTTCCACCAGGCCGGTAAGAATGTGTTTAAGTCTCCGGAGCGGAGCCCCGACCCTCCGGAGACCAGGAACCGCCGCGGCTGTGTCACTTAAGTCAGGGCTTTCAACACAAGCTGCAGGCTTCTTCTTGAGCGGGTCTGTCCTGCCGGGAGCCTTTTCAAACACTTTATCAGATTCCTCACAGCAAGCTCAGCTAGGGAGAGATGACATGTGGACGCTCTGGAGTGGAGCCCCAACCCTCCAGAGCGCGGGCAGACGCAGTCTCAGTGAAGCGGGCGGCAAGTTAGTGTGCAGCCAGCCCGGTGAAGAAAAAATGGGTTAAGTCTCTGCAGAATAATAAAGTTTATCCCCAAACAATATTACTAGGATGCAGGGTTATAGTACTCTGTATTGCAGCCCAAACTTGCAGAAGTAGCAAGTATATATGTCCTCGCTTAATGTATTTGTTTAGGAGAGCTCAATGTCTGCACGTCCTTGCAGTGTGGCTGCTGGCTCCGCCCCCCTCCATAATTATTATTTTGATCTTGAGGTCGATGAAGAGGTATTAGAATCTTTGTTTTTTTAGGGAAGTGAAATATTGAAAAAATAATGTTATATTAAATTTCATTTTTTATACATTTATAAAAAGGTAAATTTTTGGACAAAGCGGTACAAGTTGAAATAGAATTGGATGGCATGGTATACCCAATTGGACAAAACATGGTTCCTCCTAAAGAAAATCTGATAGACAAAGATATTTTATTTAGTTACCTTTGGCAAAAATCGAATAATTGTAAAAACAATAAATTAAAAAGTTAAAATTTTATTTATTTATTTTACTCTAGCCTCTGGTACAAGCGATGTTTACACATTAGAGGAAAAAATTGTGCAGACAGAAAATGATATGGATATCATACCTCCCAAAGAAAATGAAGGTGTATACAGATATCAATATATTATTTCTATTTTGTTATGTGATTAATATGTAAATTTAATCTATTTTTATTTATTTTAAGGTATAGAAGTTTTTGAAGAAAAAATCGATGAAAGCACACAAACTTTTTTGGATGATTACTTCAAAATTAAATTGGCAAAATTAGGTCAACAATGGGAATGTTGATGGAGCAAGTTGATTTTTTGTACAAGAAATATGGCATTTAGTTTTTTTTTAAAATAATTCTTTTAAAGTACTTTGTATATTTTTTTAAAAAAAATTGACACATTTTGAAACATCCAAAAAATAAGGGATGATGATTTCATATAAAAAAAAAATATTGTAAGCAATAAAAAAAAAATTTCAATGAAAAAATAATTGGATTCTTTTTTTTAATTTAAATTTTATTAAAAAAAAATGTTGTTTTGTAAAAATATTAGTGGAACTCGAAAATACAAATATATTTTGAACAAAAATATAAAATAAATTAAAAAGTGCAACATCAAAAACAGTGTGAACTAGAGGTATAAATAAAATAAAAAAAGATGTCTATCACTACTGTCCTGGCCTATTGGGTTCAGAAGGACCCTGTCTTTCTCGAATAATGGACATGAGAGAATTCATTGTTTGTTCTGCGAGGCGTAATGAACGGTTTATCTGTTCGTTGTGCTCCTCGTCCATTTGCCTCTGCCAATCAAACCTCTCTCTGTCTAATTGCAATTGTCTTTCTGCTAATGATGCACTTCGGTCCAGGTGTGCGATTATAACATTCTGTAACTCTCTATGATCCACCCTATATTGTATAGCAAGAGAGATCATTTCATTGAGACAGACATCATCCACTTCTTCAATTTCAATGTTGCCAGGTACCACTGGTTTTTCGTTAGATTGTGGTTGTGCTGGCTGTACATTTCCTCGAATTGTTGGTTCTTGTACTTCAGATTCATCAGGGACAGGTTGATGGATCTCCATTGGTTGTGCATCCATGATTTCATCCAAAAATTCTGGGGTCTCACTCCCAGGATCCCTGGATTGAAGTTCCTCCTCCTCGGGTCTTTCTGGTTGTACAGCAACCAGGATTAAGATTACCTCCCTCAATGACTCTTCTGTATCTGTGATAATTAAAAAGCAAAACATAAATATATATATGAATATATTAAGATATTAATATATATATAAATATAATGTATATATATATATAAATATATATATATATATTTAAAAAAAATAACAAATATATATATATATATATATATATATATAGATAGATAGATAGATAGATAGATAGATAGATAGATAGAAATAAACAATATTTTAAATTTCTTATTTAACGATTTTTGTTCATAAAAAACTAAACAACTAAATAAATATTTAGTAGCAGCTGTCAGGGTTGTACTATGGAAAAAAAGGCAGCACTCACTGGTCATTTGTAACTAAAATTCAGCTGTTTTTTTTTTGGTTAGAAAATTAAATGAAGCTTTTGTATTATTAAATCCTCATTTTAATTTCAAATGACGAGTGATTGATGCCTTTTTTAATCTAAAATTGTAAATATATCTATCTATATATATAAATGTGTGTATATATATATATATATATATATATATATATATATATATATATATATATAGATAGCGATATATATATTTTAATTTTATTTATATAAATCTTTATATATCAAAAAATGTAAATATATTTGAATATGTTGCTATCTTGATATTTATGTATAAGAAAAAAAAAATGTAATGTATTAATAGTACAGATTCTCACCATCAAACAACCGTGGAGAACTTCCCGTCATGGTCCGAAAAAGATGTCCAAGGTCAGCTATGATTAAAAAAAAAAGATATATATATATTAACATAAAATTTATTTATTTAAAAATAAAAAATAAAAATAAATAAAAATTATATCAATGTTATCTATATGGCCTAAGTGAGCAAACTCTACCACGCTTTTAAAAGAAAAAAAAAATGGAATTCAAGTAATTAGAATTTTGGAGACAAAGCGAATTTTGGTTAGCTTTGACCAGTATGACCAGTGGAGAATGTAAAAAATGAAAAGATATTTTTTACCTGTACCTCTACCAACACTTGTTTCAGGGGTGCTGGTCCTGATATCTGGAAGTGCATCAGCTGATAACAAAGTATGGCTAGCAGATGATGTGCTGCGTATCAATTGTTCAGTAAGGACAGCACCACTTGTCATCGACGTCCCAGAGGAGGTTGATGGGATGGCTGAAGCAGGATCATCACCACCCCTAGCTGTCACGGATTGTGGTCGAGCTGTTAACAGATAAATAAAATTAATCGTTATTCATGTTTATATCCATAGAAGATTAATAAACAACTGATATTTTAAATTTTAAATAGCGATTATTGAAAGGGACAGTGTAGCACACACAATAGTATCCAGGTTGAACAATTTGAATGTAAAAATTAAAAAAGTAAATATCTATAGACTAACCAATATTTAATATTAAACAAACATTAATTCAAATTTGATTCAAGGACATTTAAAATTTTTGTAGACACTCAAGGTTGTTTGTATTGAAAAGGTTTTAAAAAGCTTGTTGCTATTATTTAAAAAATCTTGAGTACTTGGTTTGACATAAAACAATAGTCCTGTGTTTATGTAATCTTTCATTCTATTCATTATTCATTCTATTCTATTCATTCTATTAATTAATTCTATTAATTCATTGTATTATGTATCAACAAGCTGTTATAAGTGGTATTTGAACTTGTCATTTAATTACCTTGTTAACAATTAACTGTAAACGAAAAAGAGTCGTCTGCTCATTTGCTAATTAAATGACAAGTTCAAAGAATACTTATAACAGCATGTTGCTACATAATAGAATGAATGAATGAATAGAATTGAATGAATAATTAATAGAATGAAAGATTACATAAACACAGGACTATTGTTTTATGTGAAACCAACTATTCAAGATTTTTAAAATAATAGCATTTAAACACTCATTAATCCGCTGTAAAAACAATATCTTGATAATATTGTTATCTATGTATGACCCACAGAAAAAGTGGGTGTGTATATTAATTTATAAGTGTATGCTATGAAGTCAGTGTTTCTACATGTATAATTTTAAGCTAATAATTGTGAGTATCTGCATGTATAACTGTGTATCTTCATTTATTGAGAACATCGGCATGTATAGTGTGTGTGTGTGTATATGCATGAAATAAGTATACACTAATTTTGTGAGTGTGTATCTGCATGTGTAAGTGTATGATATTTAGTGTGTGTGTATCTGCATGTATAAGTGTATATGTTTTTGTCTGTATACATGCTTGTCTAATGTATACTGTAGCGTTGGTGTTTGGGAATTTGTAGGTTTATACTATGCAGGTGTATATGCATTTTATTATCATTTGAAAGAATATCTTATTAAAACCAAAATTTGGCTACAAAAATATAGCACAGTATCTGCAAACGTTTGTTTAATACAGAGCTCACATAGCAATACCATTGTTTGGCGCAGCTTTTGATTTGATGAATAGGGACATTAAACCACAAAATATTTGTTCATAAGTCAGAAAGAAAATAAGATTTTAAAATACATCAAAATATACTTCCATTACAGGCGTCTATTTTCAATTAGCTAGTAAGCATTTCTAAATATGCTTTACAGCAAAGGATATCAAGAGAATGAAGTAAATTAGATAAGAATTGTTATTTTTAAAGCTATGCAAAAATAAAGCAGTAATAGGACTATATTCTGCATAATCAAAATTGTTGCCAATAAAAATTGATTTTGAAAAATATAATTAAATGTTAAATATTTTTATAAACCGACTCCACTGGAAAATTACAATATGATCATCAGTCAATTTAAATAATAGTAATTTGATTAATGTTTTACCTCTTCGGTCGCTATCACAATCATCTGTGATCCTGAATAGTACATTACATACGTTATTGGTTAAGCTATACAAAAATCTAGCAGTAATCTGCATTGATTTTACGTAATCAAAATTGACGCACCAAAAAATTGATTTGACAAAATATCTTTACAAGATAGATATTTGGATAAACCAACTCTACTGGATAATTACAATATGATCATCATTCAATTTAAATAATAGTAATTCAATTAATGTTTTACCTCTTAGGTCGCTATCACAATCATCTGTGATCCCGACGATTACTTCTGGGCCTAGACGCTGCACCAGTCTCTGCTCATAATCATTAAGATCAGCGACATAAGCTGTTCCACCTCCGGTAGCACGAGTTGAATTTTTTTCTTTTGCCAATTTGGCTTTTGCAAATCTTTTGATGTCGTTGTACCGTTTTTTGATTTGGTCAACGTCCTTTTTCCCAGGTCCCTGAGCACTGACAGCATTGCTTATCCGGGTCCATATACTTTTTTTACGGATACTAGAAGTTTGCTTCGCACGACAACCAAATAAATAGTCATACGAGTCTAGCACCATATCGACAAGAACCAGGTTCTGCTGATGTGAAAAGTGTGGATTCTTCGATTTGGACTGTGAATCAGATCGAGAAGTAGCCATACTTAATTTATCGATAAGAATAACAGTCAGTAAAGCTTCAATTTCTTGAAATATGCAGTCTGAAAAAATGTATAAAATCGACTTTATATAGTGCTGCAATATGTTCCCGCGACAAAGCTGACGTTTCTGACACCTTACAGTCACGTGGGACAAGCATGACTGACAGGTTGTAAGCAATTAATAGTACATTCGCAAATAGCAAGGCGTCATATGTATGAATCATTCGCCAGTGCTCGATGCGGATTAGACGCGCCTTTTTTTGGGATAGTTTTTAGTACATATGGCGGGCGGGCAACATCTCTCTAGCTGCGAGTTCATACGAGTCGAGAAGACACGTTGTCGGCGAGAAAATTGACGCTTTAGTACATGGAGCCCTTTGTGTTTTTTTAGCCAGAAAATTACTGACTTTAGCATATTTACTTTGTATCCTGAGAATACACTGAACTCTTGTAGAATCTGTATCAATAATGGGATATTCCTGCCTGTATTAGCTATCAAGACTAATAGATCATCAGCATACAATAATGTGGAAATTCTCCTCTGTCCCAATTTAATCCCCTCTATCTCTTTTCTTATATATATTACTAAAGGTTCAAGCGCCAGATTAAAAAGGTAGGGGGAAAGTGGACAACCCTGTCTAGAGCCTTTAAAAAGTGGAAAATTAACAGTAGGGGAATTATTAATCAAAATGGAAGAATTTGACGATTTATAAATTAATTTAATAAACTTTAGAAAGGAGCCCTCGACTCCAAACCTGGGAAGAGCTGCAAACAGGTGATCCCAGGAGATGGAGTTGAAGGCCTTCTCTGCATTGATTGATATTATTGCAGCATCAGGAGTTTTCAGTGATCCATTCCTATCAGAATTTTTTTTATTTAGGATCAGTTGAAGTCTCCTTAGGTTATGGGATGCTTTCCTACCTGGCATAAAGCCAACCTGGTCCTTGTGTATAAGAGGGCCTATTATTAGCTTGAGCCTTTCAGCAAGAATACTCATCAAAATTTTGTAATCACTGTTTAAAGTGATATCGGCCTATATGAGTTTATCTGTTCCGGGTCTTTATCTTTTTTTAGGAACAGGACAATTTGTGAGGCTGTGAAATATCTAGAGCAAGGTTTTGCTTCAGAATAATAGTTATTAAAAAGTAGAACCAGCGTTTGAACTATGCCATCTGACAGAATTTTATAAAGTTCTATAGGGATCTGGTCCGGGCCGGCAGCTTTATTCAGTGCTGCTCTCTTTATAGCCTTAATTACCTCGTTAGAGGTAATTGGAGCATTTAAAACCTCCTGTTGCTCCGTTTCCAATTTTGGGGTTTGTATATTTTGCCAGAATTTATGTTTGGATGCTAAATCTATTTTATCTTAAGAGTAAAGTTCTTGAAAATATTGTAAGACAAAATTGTTAATTTCATTAGTTTTAAAAATTGTGTATCCTTCATTGTCATTTTCCTTTTTTGAATTACTAGATAAGCCTTAATCTCCCCCCAAATCACGGCCTTAAAAGATTCCCACAAAATTTCTGTCTGAGTTGTTGGGGAGAAATTTATTTAAAAAAATTATTTCCATTTTATTCTCAACCAGGCTTTAAATTTAACATTGTCTGACAGGTATATTGGAAAAAAACAACCTGTTATTATTGCCACCCAATGAGTTCCTTAAAGTAATCTTTAGAGTAAGAATCGCGTGATCTGAAATAACCACCTCTTTAATATCCGCTAGCATATCTAACCCCAACATATTTTCTGCCACAAGAAAATAGTCTATCCTTGACATTGTTTGGTACGAGTGGGACTCGCAGGTAAAACGTCTTATATCTGGGTTCCGTATCCTCCAGATATCCTTTATATGTAGAAAATTAATAAAAAATTTAAATAATTTTGATTCTTGTTTACTATTTTTAATTAGTGCACTTTTAAGTCTATCTAGAGTCGGGTATGCAGTTAAATTAAAGTCACCTGCAATAACAAGGTTTTTTGGATACAATGTGAGGAGAAGTGTCTATAGTTTATCCCAGAATGGTCGCTCTAAAGTAACTGGTTTTCTACTATAGAAATCAATGGGATATCTGGCAGCATCGAACATATGCTTTTGCTGCTTTCAGACTCCCATTGATTCCTAAGGCATCCGCGGCCTCCAGGGTGGCGGATTGAAAACCAGGTTTGCTGGGCCGGAAAAACCGTGAGCGTACCGGTTAACTATTTGATAACTTTGAAAAAGTGTCAAATAGTGCTGAATGTGTTTTCGGAACATCTGTAATGATGTAAGCATCGATCTGTGTCAGATTGAGACTGGCGGATCGTATGTTACGTCGCAAATTTCAAATTTTACCAGTCAGTAGACTTTGATAACTAGGTCAAATCAAGTTCACCACAATTACGCTGCAGAATTCCAGCATATTTGCGGTTGACGGGTTGATAAATATCCCCCTTAATATTGCACAAGCAGTTCAATCAACACAATCAGAGGAGGCGTATGCGTTAAGGAGCAGCGGTCTTAAGACTGAAGGCTCGTGCAGAAACAGATACATTAGGGGATTCTAGCAGTTTGTGTATCCCCAGGCACAGACGAAACGCGTCCAGGAATGTTACGTTACAAGGCATAGGAGGTTTTATTTCGGAAGACTGACAAGCTATCACAGTCTATGAGAGGAGCTGCACCGGACTCAAACGCTATATGCAGTGAAGTGCTGAATGGCATTGTGAGATAAAATTGCGATCTAGCATTCTCCCAAGTATAAGTATGTTTGGGCATGTATAGCCTTTTATGAGTATTGTTAATTGTATATATTTATGAACAGCCTGTATGAATATTGTTTGTCTATTTTTATAGAATCTTTAGATATATGACATTTTATTAAGTGTATTTTAAGCCTGTAAGAATAGATTGGCGTGTATAGACCAGTTTAGAGCATATTTTTCAAGGGATATTGCTATACCACTAATAACAGTTCATTACTCCAGCCATTAGAGCACTGCTATTTTTGGGAAAAGGGTTTTTAGTTCTTAAAGTATATTTTAATCTTATTTTTACAGGGATTTTTTATACTACAGTTTACAGGTTATAAACCCAGTTTAGTTGAGCTGTTATAGTAATTTGCATAGTTATTTTTTTCTCACTTGGGATTTGTATGACAACAAAGAAAGTAAGATCAGGAAGAAGCAGCCAAAACAGAAAGGAAATACATTTTTTTTGCACAGGAAAAAACATTGGCAATATTAATTTAGCATTTTCCTTGAGACGAAGAAAAGCCCACTGGATGTCAAAGTGAATTGTGGTTATTGCTTTTTATCGTGCAGTGAGAAATCAGCTTTAGGGATCATAGCTAGAAGAAGCCAAAATAACGTAAACTGAATGTCAGTATTCAGGTTCAGAATGTGATATTTGGAACAACTTCCTGACATTGTTTCTGGAAAGCAATTTGTGGGAAACTCCCATCTTCTGTCCTATAGAAATATTTGCTTATATCTATGTGGTCAGTTTTTATTATTGTTATGAGCTCTATGCAATAAATATGGGCAATACATAGATGCATATATGTTACATATATTTAGCTTGTTTAAATGCATCCTATAATAAGTGGTGTGAACATAAATAAAAATAATTTCTTAATTGGTCTGGAGCACTATCCTTTGTTGGAAAATTAAAGGTCCTTGATATCAACAAAGAAATCGTCCAGTTGGACAAAGAATATTTGTTTTTGGATTTCTCATGTCCTGGGTCTTTAAAACTTAGCTCCTTTCCATGAGAACATACACATACAGTATATACCTAGGATGGAAATACATAATACTAAAGACGTGTCTTCTTCTAAACCTTCCTCAGTTTCAACAATGTATACCAAGCGACAGATGTACATTTGAAAATAGAAGTCAATTTGAAAGCTTTTTTAAATGGAGTCAAAATCATGAAATGTAAGTTTGATTTATAGGCCATTTAAAGTCTTTCCTTTGCAATTACAAAGTGATGGGGCTATACCCTTGTGAAATATGTAGTATGATAATCTACCATTCTTCATGAAGTTAAGTACAAAGAAAATCTGACATACATGATGCAAACATACTGTATTTGTATTTACAAAACCTAGCATTTAAGAGTTATCAAGACACATTTGAATCTAAAACAAATAATAAAAAAAAAAGAAAACACAAGTTAGTACCAATAATTTGGTTGTAAATAATAATGATTCACTTCAATTAATTATTTTATTCTAGCAAACCATTGCTAGCATATTCTTTACAAGCAGGCAAAATCACCTAATACACTAAATAAATAATAAAATAGATAATATGACACATACTGTAAATACCAGAAGAAAAAAAACAACCATTAAAGAATGAACACAGGTCAGTAGCTTGTTCTCTGGGGTGACATACCTCCATATATATCCTAAAGTATTCTAGGACAGGGAGGTGAGGGGAGCTTGTGGGTAGTGGCCCTACTGGTGTTTAGTGGGCAGATTCTGCCACAGGAGGGGTAGTGCTGTGGGTGTGCTGTAGGCGGGATGAGTATGCCGTTTGCAGGGTTGGATAGAGTTAGACATTGTGTAGACAAAGATGGGCAATTCTCTGGATAGTTGAACGTTGACTCTAAAGGGGTAAGCTGTAGGAGGTACATCTAGCACACAACCAAGCCTTTGACAATCCAGCAAGGTCCAGGATGGTTGGGAGGTGCCCACACATGGTGAATACTATTTTGGTTCAGCTGCAAGCGCTTCCCTAAAGTAAATCAGTTTGGTTCCATTCAAAAGGATAATGCAAACTTGAAATATCAGGAAATTATTATCTGTGCAAGATATTTGTAGAGCAAGTTTAATGTCAACAATAAAGGTGCAGCTACATAGCTCTAGGTATCATGTTCAGGGTTCCTCATCTGAAATTCATCTTCAGTCTTTGGGAGAAAACTCACCAAGTCATACCTTCAGACATGCACACTAGTGGTGAGATTCTAAAGATGGAACAAACATCTCACTAGGGTATTCAATAAAATAAACAATAAACCAAATGATCTAGCCCTAATTTATATTTCCATCAAGCATCTGAGTTCAGTTCAAACATGCTAATAGTTGAAGTAGCCCATTAGAAGAAATAAATGCACATTCCTTTAGACTGATAACATTTAGAAAAACAATGAAGCTATATTCCAATGTTGTGTAATGAGTTAAGATTTGGTCATGAAAATTCTGATTAATTGGAATGGACATTACTATGTTAGTAATGTTGCCGTTGTTTGAAAACACTCAATTAAAAAAATACATAAGTCTAGTCTCTATTTAAGACTTAGTACAATTAACCACATACATCCTTTAACCCTTTGCATTTGAATTTTGATGATTGGAGTGGACCCCATGGTTAGTAAAAGGTATACCAACGTGATAATTATCCTCATGAACCAAAACCTAAAAGTTCCACCTTAATTCATCATCCTTAAAGGGATATAAAGAACCCCAAAAATATTTTTTTGATTCAGACAAATCATACCATTTTTAAAAATGTTTCTAATTTACTTCTATCATCAAATATGCTTAGTTCTCATGATATTCTGTGTTAAAGAGATACCTAGGTAGGCATGTGGAGCATTACATAGCAGGAAATAGTGCTGCCATCTAGTGCTCCTCCAGAAATGTGCCGGCTCCTAAGCATATGTCCCTGCTTTTCATAGATACCAAAAGAATAAAGAAAAATTGATAATAGAAGTAAATTAGAAAGTTGTTTAAAATTGCAAGTTCTATCTGAATCATGAAAGAAAACAAAATGAGTTTCATATCCCTTTAAGCAGATTATTTCCCATTTCTTTAATTCATTTTATGACAACAACATTGCTACACTTATATCATATTATCTTTCTTTCATTCTTTTAAAACTGTTAAAAACTGGCCCCCCTCAGCTCCGGCCATTTTTTTTTTACCCACATTTTTTTTTTGATGACCAGCCAATCAGATAAATACAGATCATAGTGGGTTGCTTATTTCCTTCTCTCCTCTTTGCGTTGCAGATCACTCAGTCATCTGACGCATGCGCCTGCACTGGCTCACTCAGGCATGTGCTCTACTGCAGGAGAACAGCAACTGACAAGAGTTGCACATGCGCTTACGAGGGAGTATAAATGTGCGGGTGCCAGCATGATTGTGAGCTGAAACAATAGCCCTTTTAAACACTCCATTGAACGGAACGGCTTAGTAGGGCAATAGACTAATCAAGTTACAACGGATCAGATGTTAAGGAAAACAAAAACATTACATAAAAAAATTACTTTTCTTTATTTATATTGTGTATGATATAGAAAGAAGAAGTTATCAGTTAAAAACAAACTACCCATTACATTATTTTCAGCAGAAAATAAATGAAACTACTAAGACATTTCTCTTCTGATAACATTTTAGATAAATGTTTGGATTGAATAAAGATCATTTTTCTGGTACTTTGCATGTGCTCCTGTGTAGCTATATTAATGGTAAGCCACACACCTCTCAGCCCACAGATTAGATCATTATTATCTTAGCTTAATACAACAGAGAACACACACACACAAACACCCAAATATTTGAATGAGTTACGCTGGTGAAAAAATACAATGAGAATTGAATCATTACCACACTCATCTTTTTAAAACAATAGACATACATTATTTTTACATGGAATTTTTCCATTTTTATTACCTCAAAATATGCATTTGGAAGAACTTAAGTTAGCCTCCACCCAAAAAAAAAAGTAATCTTTCAATTAAAAACAACAGACAGCAGAAGAATTTGAATGAATACTCACTTTCCTGTGAAGAACTATTTTGGAGATGATCTCATGAGCATGTAAACAGTGCCCTGATTAAACACATTTAAATAGTTTTGATAGAAGATATATACTTATTGCCTTTACAGTAATTGTGTAGAGGATTTAATCATTCTTAGTATATTGGCATTTAACCATTTGCAGATGTATAACTTGCTTTCACTGGCACTAGATTCTTGTAAGGATACATGTTACCCAGCATGATCTTTTATTTTATTCTTCAATAGTCTGAAACCCTTCCTGTTTAAATGATAAGATTAATTATTTGTAAGGTTCATGAAAATAAGTAAAGACGAATAGATTGAGAGATCTAGAAAGACGTTTAGGCACTATTGTATGCCTGTATGAAATTATTGTTTGGTTTAAAATAGAGATCTTCATTTAAAAAAAAAAAAATGCCCACACGGTCTCTAACACTCAATAGATTCCTGTTTTATTTTATGGTATGTATTTGCTAAACATGGGGAGGCGGAGGACGGTTGCAAACATAGACAGGATTAAAAGGGTACTGTTTCCCTGTTGTAGAGGAATTGACCTCTGACAAATTCGATCCAGCTGCTCAGCGGATGTTGAACCTGTCTACAGCCATACGGAGATACACCCGGTTAATTTTGGAACTCTGAGTAGGAGTAGCGTGTCTGATACTTAACTGTAAGTTCGGATAAATATTTGTTATACTGCTGCTTTGCATACTTTTGAGAAAAGTTCTCTATCAGTGTCTTACAGAAAATCCCGTTTATAAAGTATCCTAATTGCACGTTGCATCACTATCTCTGGATATTAGTGTGCAGACTAAGAACATTTGAATACATGGACTGCATTTTATCCAAAGAAGCTTGTAATATCAGGATCTTTTACTAACCAAGGATATGCATTATTCTGTGATCATTTGTATAGTTGTGATATCTGCATTTTAAATTTGCATTTTATTTGATTTTTTATATATGTAATTTCGTTTTTATATATGTAATTGTGTTTAAGGGACAGTCTACCATAGAATTGTTATTGTTTTAAAAGATAGATAATCCCTTTATTACCCATTCCCCAGTTTTGCATAACCAACATTGTTATATTAATAAACTTTTTATCTCTGTGATTACCTTGTATCTAGGAACCTTCTTCGAGCCCCCTGATCACATGACTGTGACTGTTTATTATCTATTGTCTCAAATTTAGCATTGCTTTGTGCTAGATCTTAAATAACCCCCCTGTGCCTGAACAGTGTTATCTATATGGCCCATGTGTACTTTCTGTCTCTTTGTGTTGAAAAGAGATTTAAAAAGCATGTGATAAGAGGCAGTCCTCAAAGGCTTAGAAATTAGCATATGAGCCTACCTATGTTTAGTTTAAACTAAGAATACCAAGAGAAAAAAGCAAATTTGATGATAAAAGTAAATTGGAAATTTGAAAAAAATTAAAAGTCCTATCTGAATAATGAAAGTTTAATTTATACTAGACTGTCCCTTTAATTGCGTTTTTATATATGTAATTGTGTTAATTGTGTTTTTATATATGTAATTGTGATATTGACGTGCTCTGTCCTGAACGTTTCACTTCTTGTGATATCTGCACATTCTTTTGTGATGTCTAACCTTTTGTGATATCCGGTATGTGTGATATCCATCCTATACATGCTTTTTTTTGCTTCAATGTAGTGCGCTGATTTGCATTTTTGATTTTGTTGTGTGAGATTTTATAGTGTGGTTTTATATATATAAAATTTATTTTTTACACATAATTTTATATCATGTAATATACCATTATTTTCTCTTTGACTCTATGAGGCCCATTTATCAAGCTCCGTACAGAGCTTGAGGGCCAGTGTGTCTGGCGAGTCTTCAAACTCGCCAGAAACACAAGTTATGGAGCAGCGGTTTAAAGACCGCTGTTCCATAACCCTGTCTGCCTGCTCTGATGAGGTGGACAGGAATCGCCACAATTCAACCAGATCGAGTACGATCAGGTTGATTGATACCTCCCTGCTGGTGGCCGATTGGGCGCGAATCTGCAATGCTGAATACGGAGAGCGTATTGCTCTCCGCATTCAGCGATGTCTGTCGGACCTGATCCGCACTGTCGGATCAGGTCCGACAGACACTTGATAATTCGGTCTCATTAACTATATGGGTATATAATAGCATTCGTGCCCCTGACTACAGCTTCATTATTTGTACTCGTCATATATGTTTTAGCTCTGATACCATTCATTTGATTTTAGAAGCGCAAATAATTTTTTCTTTATTTATGGTCTTTTAATATTATTTTAGGGATTTTATTAATTTTATTTGTTTGCATATATCTGACGTTTACATTTCCAGCGCTTTTTATCTTTATAAAGATGGGGAGATCATCAATTGTTTAATAAATGGGCATCATAGAATAACATAGGGATTGGATAGACTGAAGCATATATAAACTGTCTAAGTAAATTAAGGGGACAATTATCTACATTCAATAAAACTTATTGGCAAAACTAAAATCTCGCTGAAAAAACTTGCCTCAGCTTCTTGGGTCAGTTTGTACCTGACTCTCATTAGACCACCAAGTGGTGAGTTGAGCTCCATTGAAATCAAGGTGGCCTCTTCTGTTAACATCTCACTGCATAGAACAGTTTTTACTGTCTTAGATACAGACATAACAAACAATACATACATAAATGGAAAAATATAATCTTCTATAAAACAGTCCATATGCACATGACAACATTTTCTAGAAATAAGAGAAAACAAAAACTGAGACAACTAAATTAACTTCAATTAGAGAAACACAACCACAAGACAATTCACAAGGGTGCTAAACACAACCACAAGACAATTCACAAGGGTGCTAAACACAACCACAAGACAATCCAGAAAGGCAATAAACACAACCACAAGACATTTCACAAGGGCAATAAATGCAACTGCAAGACAAACCACAAAGGCTCTAAACAAAAACCACAAGACAATTCACAAGGGCACTAAACACAACCAGTGTTAATTTCGTCACCTAAAATACTATAAAACTAAAGAAATTCTGATGACTAAAATACGACTAAAACTAAAATGACATTTTAGTCAAAAGACTATGGCCTCTAGTTATGAAAGTCTGGCGGACCTGATCCGCCAGTGCGAATCAGGTCCGCCAGACTTCGCTGAATACGGCGAGCAATACGCTTGCCGTATTCATCATTGCACCAGCAGCTCACAAGAGCTGCTGGTGCAACGCTGCCCCCTGCAAACTCGCGGCCAATAGGCTACTAGCAGGGGGGGTGTCAATCAACCCGATCGTACTCGATCAGGTTGAATTGCGGTGATGTCTGTCCGCCTGCTCAGAGCAGGCGGACAGGTTATGGAGCAGCGGTCTTTGTGACCGCTACTTTATAACTGCTGTTTCTGGCGAGTCTGATGACTCGCCAGAAGCATGGGGCATCAAGCTCCATACGGAGCTTGATACATATGCCCCTATGACTAAAACTAAATCAAAATAACATTTTAGTCAAAAGACAATGGGGCCTATTTATCAAAGGTCTTGCAGACCGGATCCAACAGTGCAGATCAGATCCGCAAGACCTCGCTGAATGCGGAGAGCAATACACTATCCGCATTTAACATTGCACCAGCAGCTCACAAAAGCAGCTGGTGCAACGCCGCCCCCTGCTGACTCGCGGCCAATCGGCCACCAGCAGGGAGGTGTCAATCAACCCGATCATACTCGATCAGGTTAATTTCCGGCGATTCCTGTCCTCCTCATCAGAGCAGGCGGACAGGGTTATGGAGCAGTGGTCTTTAGACCGCTGCTTCATAACTAGTGTTTCTGGCGATTCTGAAGACTCACCAGAAACACAGACCCACAAGCTCCGTTCGGAGCTTGATAAATGGGCCCCTATGACTAAAACTAAATCAAAATTTGCTGACAAAAACATTTTATGCAAGGTGTTATAATCAATCCATATCCAATTACTTATCTTTTGTAGAATTTACGAAACTTAATTTTATTAAATTTTAAGATAAATAAAGAGATGTTATATACCACAACAGTTAAATCTGTTAAATCTGTATTGCATGTTCAAACCTTAATACCACCAATAAAATCAGGTTAATAAACCTTTACTCCAGGAGTATATAATTAGTTTGGAAGTTCTAGATCAGTGCTAATATCTTTGCCAAAAATTTTTCGAATCTGTGAACAGTCAATTGATTCTTCCTATAGAAATAAGCATAACCCACAAATATGGGTTTAAGTTATGCTGTGACTGTGCTAGCTGCAGAAACTTTTTGTTGTGTTGAGTTACTTGATACTTGTTTTAATTATTAACAGAGAACTGTTAAAATATTTATATTGGGTAATATGTGCAATACAGCCAATACAGTTTACAGTTTTTGTTTAAACGCTTGAAAGTGATGCAGTATAGCTGTAAAAAGCTGACTAGAAAATATCACCTGAACATCTCTATGTAAATAAGAAAGATATTTTACCTCAAAAGTTTCTCAGTAGCCACCTCCCATTGTAAAGGATTTCTAAGCAGCATATTAGTATGTCTGTCCTGGGACAGCTTAGGGGATGAGCCTCGTGCACTCTCATATTATTTCCCTATTCAGCTTACTATGAAATCTCATGAGAGTTAAGTCAAATCTCATGAGATTACAGTAAAAGAGTTCATGACCACAGCACTGCTGAAGCTGATTGGCTGCTGTTCATTTCTTCATTTTTTTTTTTTTTACCTGCAGCTGGGAGCAGCTGAGTATAACTTTTTACACAGAACTTACTCTGCTGAGCTGAGGAGATTGTGAGGTAAAATATCTTCATTTTTTACATAGAGATGCTCAGGTGATATTTTCCTGTCAGCTTTTTACAGTTATACTGCATCAGTTTCAAGTGATTTAGCATATGAGTATTATGTCCCTTTAAATAATGCATTACACTTTAACTAAACCCCTTAGATTTTAGTCGACTAAAATCTACTGGAGATTCAGTCGACTAAAACTAGACTAAAACTAAAACAATGCAGATGACTAAAATACGACTAAAACTAAAATGGCATTTTAGTCAAAAGACTAAAACTAAGACTAAATTGAAATTCGCCGTCAAAATTAACACTGAACACAACCACAAGACAATTCACAAGGTCAATAAATGCAACCGCAAGGCAATTAAGAAGGGCAATGAACACAACCACAAGACAATTCCCAAAGGCAATAAACACAACCACAAGACAATTCACAAACACCTAGATTACGAGTTTTGCGCTATACCAGGTGCGTAAACAACGCAATAAAATGAGCGGTACCGCACTTTCCATAGCGCTGCCAATACGAGTTACTGAAAAACCTCCTTCTGCTGTGCGGTATGGTGCGATAAGAAAAAAGCCAAGGGCCTATATTTAACAAGGTCTGGCGGACCTGATCTGACAGTGCGGATCAGGTCCGCCAGACCTCGCTGAATACGGAGAGCAATACGCTCTCCGTATTCAACATTGCACCAGCAGCTCACAAGAGCTGCTGGTGCAACGCCGCCCCCGAAAGCCGTGCAGCCAATGGGCCGCCAGCAGGGGGGTGTCAATCAACCCGATCGTACTCGATCGGGTTGATTTCCGGCGATGTCTGCCCGCCTGCTCAGAGCAGGCGGACAGGTTATGGAGAAGCGGTCTTTGTGACCGCTGCTTCATAACTGCTGTTTCTGGCGAGCCTGCAGGCTCGCCAGAAACACGGAGCATCAAGCTCCATTCGGAGCTTGATAGATAGGCTCCAAGGGCTGAGTTTACGTGCTTGTGCACGCTTTCCCCCATAGACAATCCGCCGCCCATGATATCGCTAACACTAAAGTTATTAACCCCTAATCTGCCGCCCCTTAACATCGCCGACACTACATAAAATAATTAACCCCTAATCTGCCACCCCCGACATCGGCGACACCTAAATAAAGTGATTAACCCCTAAACTGCCGCCCCCGTCATCACCAACACCTAAATAAAGTGATTAACCCCTAATCCGCCGCTCCCCAACATCTTTGACACTAAATAAACATATTAACCCCTAAACCGCCACCCCCACATTGCAACTAATAAATAAACCTATTAACCCCTAAACCACCAGACCCCCACACATTGCAAAACACTAAATTAAACTATTAATCCCTACACCTAACACCCCTTAACTTTAAATTAAAAGTTACAATATAACTATCTTAAAATAAATAAAAAACTTACCTGTGAAATAAAAAAAACTAACTTTAAACTATAAATTAACCTAACATTACTATTCTAATAAAATTAAAAAAAAAAACTACCAATTAGGGGGGTGGCAGATTAGGGGTTAATCATTTTCGTTTAGTGTTGGCGATGTCGGGGAGCGGGGGATTAGGGGTTACTAGATTTATTTAGTGTTGGCGATGTGGGTGGGTGGCAGATTAGGGGTTAATAGGTTTATTTAATAGTCGCAATGTGGTTGGGCGGCGGATTAGGGGTTAATAGATGTAATATAGTATTTGCGATGCGGGGGTAGTGGTGTAGGGGTTAATAGGTAGTTTATGGGTGTTAGTGTACTTTTGTAACATTTTAGTTATGAGTTTTGTGAAACATTTTTTTTCCCGCAAAATCCATAACTACTGGTCTCAGATGGGGGAATCGTGTCAGTATAGGCTGTAACGCTAGCATCCTGCACTCAAATGTATTTTTTTTAATGCGGAATGGATATTGCGTTACAGGCTAAAATGCTTGCGGTATAGCCATACCGCTCTGTAACTCAAAACTCGTAATCTAGGCCATTGGCGATAAACACAATCACAAGACAATTCACAAGGGCAATAAACACCACTACAAGGTAATGCAAATGGGCAATAAACACAACCACAAGACAATTCACAAAGGGAATAAACACCACCAAAAGACAATTCACAAAGGCAATAAATACAATCACAAGACAATTTACAAAGGCAATAAATACAATCACAAGTCAATTCACAAGGGCAATAAATACAACTACAAGACAATTCACAAGGGCAATAATTACAACTACAAGACAATGCACATAGGGAATTAACACAAACACAATCACAAGACAAGGCACAAGGGTAATAAACACAATAACAAGGCAATGCAGGTAGGCAATAAACACAACCACAAGACAATGCATAAGGGCAATAAACCCAACCACAAGACAATGCACATGGGTAATAAACACAAACATAATCACAAGACAAGGCACAAGGGCAATAAACACAACTACAAGGCAATATACAAGGGCAATATGTATTCCTTCTTGATATAATGTGTTGTTTGTGCTACTACTTATGAAAATTAATCAATATAACAACTCCCCTTTTTGATAAGAAGTGCTTTATCAAATTATATTTGAATCCCCTTCCATTTTAAAGGGACTGTAAAGTCAAAGAGGCCGATCTATCAAGCTCCAAATGGAGCTTGATGCCCCGTGTTTCTGGTGAGCCTGCAGGCTCGTTAGAAACAGCAGTTATGAAGCAGCGGTCACAAAGACCGCTGCTCCATAACCCTGTCCGCCTGCTCTGAGCAGACGGACAGACATCGCCGGAATTCAACCCGATTGAGTACGATCGTGTTGATTGACACCTCCCTGCTGGCGGCTAATTGGCCGCGAGTCTGCTGGGGGCGGCTTTGCACCAGCAGCTCTTGTGAGCTGCTGGTGCAATGCTGAATATGGAGAGCGTATTGCTCTCCGCATTCAGCGAGGTCTTGCGGACCTGATCCGCACTGTCGGATCAGGTCCGCAAGACCTTTGTTAAATAGAGGCCAAAATGTAAGGGATATGAAACAGTGCTCCTGTAGTAAAAAAAAAAAAAGTTTAATTAAACTAAACCTGAAAAATGTGATTTCATCTATATATATTTATTTTTTTAACAAATTGCATTTATTAGCATGTGAACTGAGCAAGCACAAGAACAAAAAAAGGGGGTTTCAATAAGTGTAAGGTGTTGATTTTAATGTACAAAAAATTACAAAAATGTAATGAAATTTTCTGATAGAATAGTAGGGTTTTCATGCTAGATAAATAGAAGTTTTCATTGCAGGAACACATTTGAAAAGCATCAGATAAACAAATTACTGTGGGGTTTGCAAATAATTTTGAAAGGGTTTAAACCCGATATGAAAATGACATGAAATGCCCTTCTCATACTGATTTTGATTGGAATAGAGCATTGTCAGTGCCATTGTCCTTCTTTGGTCCAGATTAAGGGGCTGAATTATCATTGTGCGAGCGGACATGATGCGATATTGCGGATCATGTCCGCTGCACATTGATAAATGCCGACAGCATATGCTCTTGGCATTTATCATTGCACCAGCAGTTATTGTGAACTGCTGGTGCAATGCCACCCCCTGCAGATTTGTGGCCAATCGGCCGCTAGCAGGGGGTGTCAATCAACCCGATCGTATACACTCGGGTTGATTTCTGGCGATGTCTATCCGCCACCTCAGAGCAGGCAGACAGGTTATTGGGCAGCGGTCTTTAGACCGCTGCTTCATAACTTGTGTTTCCGGCGAGCCGGCGCTTGATAGATATGCCCCTAAGAGTGGAACGAAAACGTTAGCCTCAAACAATAAGGGGTTTATCATGAGGGTTTGTGCTCATCGGGCTTACCACTCGTATTACGAGTTGAAAACAAATGCGATCACTTGAGTACAATCGCAATTTACGCTAGAATGATTACCACGTCCTCAGAGCTTTGGTTACCTGTTTCACGATACAAAGAAGTTGCTCAAAAAAACTTCAAAAATACATTACAAAGTATAGTTACACTCATAATAACACTATCAAATAAAAATTACTTTAAGAAAATATTGCACACAAAAGTTATAAGGGCTCAAAGATGTGAGGTCTCAGGTGGTAGAAAAAAAGGCTGCATTGAGATACATACATATACATGTCTAAAGATGTACAGTATATATATGTACATATAAATGTCTTTATATGTGTACATATGTATTTATATGTGTATATATGTATTTACAGTCATGTATACACACATAAACAAATAAATACATATGTACACACATATAGATATATATATATATATATATATATGTATATATATATATGCATTGGAGCCCTTTGCAGTTAAGTAGATGAAAACATGTTAAAGCATATTTATGCAATATTCATATTTAATAAAATGTTACACTGTGTATTTACTGTAAATATTTAACATTCCAGCGTTCTGCACATAGCAGAATATGTTCTATGTATTTATAAATAGATATTATATACTGTATATCTGTATATATATGTATCTGTATATATCTATAACTATATATAATATATATATATATATATATATATATATATATATATATATATATATAGGTATATATCATACAAAAGAAAATCAGATATATGTAGAAATATTTATTTATGAATAAAGAGAACATATTCTTGAAGGTGAAGAACATTGGAATGTGAAATGTTCATATTTTCATGTCGGGTTAGGGTGTTAGGTTTTGTCCACTTTTATCTCCTTTGACTTCTAAGGGGGAATACGAGAACACTCACGTGATAATGTAAGTAATGTAAGTTCAGTTTTTTGCAATCGTCGGGTTAGCGCAAGAGCGAAAACAGTTTACTTTCAACTCATAATGCAAGCACAAACTGACGCGCCCTAAAAGCTTAATTCTTGCGCAATGTATAGAACTGCTATTCAAAGTATCTGTTTTACAGGGAGTGCAGAATTATTAGGCAAATGAGTATTTTGACCACATCATCCTCTTTATGCATGTTGTCTTACTCCAAGCTGTATAGGCTCGAAAGCCTACTACCAATTAAGCATATTAGGTGATGTGCATCTCTGTAATGAGAAGGGGTGTGGTCTAATGACATCAACACCCTATATCAGGTGTGCATAATTATTAGGCAACTTCCTTTCCTTTGACAAAATGGGTCAAAAAAAGGACTTGACAGGCTCAGAAAAGTAAAAAATAGTGAGATATCTTGCAGAGGGATGCAACACTCTTAAAATTGCAAAGCTTCTGAAGCGTGATCATTGAACAATCAAGCGTTTCATTCAAAATAGTCAACAGGGTCGCAAGAAGCGTGTGGAAAAACCAAGGCGCAAAATAACCGCCCATGAACTGAGAAAAGTCAAGCGTGCAGCTGCCAAGATGCCACTTGCCACCAGTTTGGCCATATTTCAGAGCTGCAACATCACTGGAGTGCCCAAAAGCACAAGGTGTGCAATACTCAGAGACATGGCCAAGGTAAGAAAGGCTGAAAGACGACCACCACTGAACAAGACACACAAGCTGAAACGTCAAGACTGGGCCAAGAAATATCTCAAGACTGATTTTTCTAAGGTTTTATGGACTGATGAAATGAGAGTGAGTCTTGATGGACCAGATGGATGGGCCCGTGGCTGGATTGGTAAAGGGCAGAGAGCTCCAGTCCGACTCAGACGCCAGCAAGGTGGAGGTGGAGTACTGGTTTGGGCTGGTATCATCAAAGATGAGCTTGTGGGGCCTTTTCGGGTTGAGGATGGAGTCAAGCTCAACTCCCAGTCCTACTGCCAGTTTCTGGAAGACACCTTCTTCAAGCAGTGGTACAGGAAGAAGTCTGCATCCTTCAAGAAAAACATGATTTTCATGCAGGACAATGCTCCATCACACGCGTCCAAGTACTCCACAGTGTGGCTGGCAAGAAAGGGTACAAAAGAAAAAAATCTAATGACATGGCCTCCTTGTTCACCTGATCTGAACCCCATTGAGAACCTGTGGTCCATCATCAAATGTGAGATTTACAAGGAGGGAAAACAGTACACCTCTCTGAACAGTGTCTGGGAGGCTGTGGTTGCTGCTGCACGCAATGTTGATGGTGAACAGATCAAAACACTGACAGAATCCATGGATGGCAGGCTTTTGAGTGTCCTTGCAAAGAAAGGTGGCTATATTGGTCACTGATTTGTTTTTGTTTTGTTTTTGAATGTCAGAAATGTATATTTGTGAATGTTGAGATGTTATATTGGTTTCACTGGTAAAAATAAATAATTGAAATGGGTATATATTTGTTTTTTGTTAAAATGCCTAATAATTATGCACAGTAATAGTCACCTGCACACACAGATATCCCCCTAAAATAGCTAAAACTAAAAACAAACTAAAAACTACTTCCAAAAATATTCAGCTTTGATATTAATTAGTTTTTTGGGTTCATTGAGAACATGGTTGTTGTTCAATAATAAAATTAATCCTCAAAAATACAACTTGCCTAATAATTCTGCACTCCCTGTATATTACAATTGTCTGTATTGTTGTGTTATTGTATTTGTTATTGAATGGACCTCTGATGAAGAATTGAATCTTTCTAACCTCAGGGTTGGTGCTAGGATTTTTGGCTACACAGGGAAGACATATTTTGCTGTTCCTCCCCCCTGAAGAAATGGTATATCCTGCCATTACTGCTTCTTAGAAAATTGTGTTAGTGATGTATTAAGCAGCTATAGATAACTATTATCTATAATGATAAAGAAAATACATTTATTTTATAACATCAAATTCCTGACCGTTAATCTGATTTATTATAATTATAATAGCTATAAAGGTTAATTTCTGCATGACATAATATGTACTTAAGTGGTGGCTCTTGTACAGCATAGCAAATCAGTGATGGCTCTGTATAATGAATCAACCAGTGGTAACAATATATAAAACACATGAACCTGAAGGTAGTATGACTTATTTTCTTTTTTCAACTTCATACCTGGGGGTCCATTTATCGTTGTGCAGATGGACATGATCCGCTATAGCGAACTATGTCGGCCGCACATCAATAAATGCCGACAGCATACACTGTCGACATTTATCATTGCACCAGCAGTTCTTGTGAACGGCTGGTGCAATGCCGCCCACCGCAGATTCACGGCCAATCGGCCGCTAGCAGGCTGAAGGCTTGCACGGAAACAAGGGGACAGGGGCCATTCGGCCCTTGTTAAATAGACCCCCTAAACTCAGGGCAAGATTTATCATGAGGCTAGACTCAGAGCAAGATTTATCAGGAGGTGAATGACCTGATCACTTACAGGCTATCTCATTTAATCCTGTAACTGATATTTATTCATAAACTCTCTCTCCAACTTGGATTTGGAGGATGGAAATCACCCCAGATTAATATGACCAGGGTGACTGACAAGCCCTACCCTCATGCAATTGGCTGTGAAAGGGAAGGGGAGCGGCATTGCACAAGCATTTATAAATATAATGATAAATATAATGTACAAATGCGTCCCAAAATGTGTGATCAAATATAGACTGGTTCACAATATGTTAATCCTGTTAGTTCACAAATTGATAAATCCTGCCCTGATATTAGCATGTCTAACTGTAAAATTTATCAAGCTTCAGGCGAATAAGTTCTCAAGCAAAGAACCTGTCCACCAGTAATCACCAGCTGGCAAAATGTATGACTGCAAAATAGCTCTGTGGTTCAATCCTTCCCCCTTCTCTTGGGCAACCAATAACGTGAAAGCAAACGAGTGTGAAGTGATTGATCTCTGCCACCTAGAATAAAAGGCAGAGACTACTTATTACATTTGTGGTTGCAGACTCACTCTTGCCAGCCTGAACTGCAAGTTCTCAGAAGCTGCAAATGCATCTTGATAACATTTGCCATAATTATACATTTCTAAAGCCCTACAAGAGACCACATTAACTTGAAGTGGAGAAAATACTTATTTTGGAAAAATTTCACTATATAGTGATGATAATGAACATATAAACACTAATAAACATAACACTATATGATAACTCAAGGCGTCTATACACTAATAAACATGCTGCACTATATAATTAATGCAGAGCACCTATACACATTTAAAAAAAAAAAAAGTATGTTATTCACCAAAGTTGATCCCCCCCTGTAATGTCAGGAAAAAAAGACATATATTAGAGTGGACCACAGCTACTGATAAGAAAGTATATATATAAATATCTTGTGTAGCTAAGTGTGTAGCAGGGTGTCACACAGATATTACCCATAAGTAATATGTGGCAACCTAGCACACACACACAAGAAGCAGTTAATATGTGAAGAAAAGCAGGAAAAATTAGATAAGCAGCTGCAAAACACTATAGCTGAAAATACAGGAATATACTAATCAGCAGTGTAACTAGATGCTTAAGCCTCAATATGGAGTTGTTGGTAAACTTAAACTCAGACTATATAGATGTTTGTGCACAAAACAGGAAAATGGATGCTACTTAAATAACATGAGCTCAAGTAGATGGTGTACATACGAAATAGCGCAAATGTGTAAAGCATAACACAGTGACAAAAATAAGCAAAAGAACCCCCCTTAATATTGGTACCTTGAATACCTAAGTTGGAGACTGGATATGAGAGGAACCGCAAGTAAGGTAAGTAGCTGTAAGCGGTTAGGAGGCAGCCGGAGTCGGCAGGAGAGTGGCGTGTGACGTCACAGAGGCCGCAGTTCCGGTTAGCAGAGCAGGTCGCAGCTCAGGATTGCAGCGTAAAGGAGAACAGAGCTCAGAGAGCGGTTGCTGCAGGGATTGCAGGTAAGGAGTGCAGCTCAGGACTGGTCCAAGTAGAAAACAATACCAAGCAATGAGTGAGTGTGGATTGCTGGTATTTATGGTAATTGCAGGAGTTTAAAGGGGCAGTGCAATGTCACTATATAGAGAGGAATAAGCATGACAGAACACCCCCCTCCAGGAGCAGCACCGATGCTCAGAGTTTTGGACGTTCTGGGTGTCTTTGATGGAATCTGGAAAGTAATCTGGGAGCTGAGATATTGGTGGATGGTTCCCAAGAGTTGTCTTCACTGGAGTAGCCCTTCCATTTGATAAGATATTGAAGGCCACCCCTGAGACGTCTAGCATCCAAAATATCCTCAATCTTGTATTCCATGTTGGGGTCTTTGGAAACAGGAGGTAGTGTGGCATCTATTGATTGGTTACGTAAGGTACGGTAAGGTTTGAGCAAAGATACATGGAAGGTGGCATGTATCCTGAGTGAAGTAGGTAAGGTAAGACGAACAGCATTGCAGTTGATAATCCGCTGAATAGGGAATGGTCCGATGAAGAGAGGTGAAAGCTTCCTGGATGGAGTTGACAAGCGTAGATTTTTCATGGAGAGCCAGACGAGATCTCCTGGTTTGTATGTAGGTGGTGGAGTGCGCCGGCAGTCGTAATATTTTTTTTGTATAATCTTTGCATCTTCAATTGCTTGTTTGACAGTTATGAAATTAGAACTGATGGTGGAAGTTAAGTCTGAAATGTGGGAATGATCTGAAACCAGTTCAGGCAAGTATTGGAACGTAGGATGGAAACCATAGTTGACATAGAAGGGTGTCTGTTTAGTTGTAGAATGCAGAGTATTATTAAAAACGAATTCAGCGAAATGTAGTTGTTGGGACCAGGAATGTTGATTTGTATGACAATAAGTTCGTAGGAACTGTTCCACCCATTGATTACATTGTTCCGTCTGTCCGTTCGTCTGGGGATGGTAGGAGGAAGAAAGGGACTTGTCAATGGAAAACTGTTTACAGAAGGCAGACCACAGAGCGCTGGTGAATTGGGACCCTCGATCGGTTAGGATTTTCTTAGGCAACCCATGTAGCCTGATAACATGTTTTAAAAGTAGCTGTATGGTTTCTGCTGCTGTGGGGAGCTTGTGGTAAGGTATCAGATGGATCATTTTGCTGAAAAGATCCACTACTACTACAATAGTGGTGTTTTTTTCAGATATGGGTAAATCCACAATGTAATCCAGAGCGATTTCCTGCCAGGGTTTTTCGGGTGTAGGAATTGATAGAAGAAGACCATAAGGTGGTCTTTTGTTCCTTTTCGATATGGTACAAGTGGGGCAAGAGTTTATGAACTGTGTTACATCAGTTAATAAGGTTGGCCACCAGTAAGATCTCTGTACCAATTCCCTAGTTTTAGTTAGTCCACAATGTCCCCCAAGAGATGAGTCGTGAGCGGATCTGAATAACTGGTCAACTAGAGATGGAGGAAGGTATAGTTTATTCCCATAACAGTAGAGTCCATCATTATTCATTGTTAAAAGATGTTCAGGTTTTGAAGAATCTTTTATTTGTTCAGTTCTTAACAAGGGACCGGAATCAACCATGAACAGAAGAAAGTTTTCTTCGGGAATAACGTTTTGGGTTGTGGTCGTTTCTAATGATGTTTGTGGAAGACGGGATAGGGCGTCTGCCTTCCCATTCTTCCTGGCTGGTCTGTAGGTAATGAGAAAATTAAAGCGTGAAAAGAATAAATTCCAGCGAACTTGACGGGCAGAGAGCGTTCTTGTGGACTTCAGAAATTGTAAGTTCCGATGGTCAGTGTAAACTATGGTTGGTGTTGTAACTCCTTCCAGTAGGTGTCTCCATTGCTCGAATGCGGCCTTGATGGCCAGGAGTTCCTTTTCGCCAATTGGATAATTTCTTTCTGCTGTTGTTAAGGTACGAGAATAATAAGCTACAGGATGTAATGGTTGTTGTAGAGATTGTCGTTGTGAGAGGATGGCTCCAAGTGCAAAATCAGGAGCGTCTACTTCAAGTGTATAAGGGAGTTCTGGGTTTGGGTAGCGCAAAATGGGAGCAGAGGTAAATCGTGATTTCAATAAATCAAAGGCATCTTAAGTGACAGTAGACCAGAAGAATTTTATATTTTGTTTTGTAAGATCTATAAGAGGTTTAGCCAAAGAGGAGTAGTTTTTTATAAATTTCCTGTAGAAGTTGGCGAATCCCAGAAAACTTTGAACTTGTTTTCTGGAAGTAGGGACAGGCCAATCTACTACAGTTTTAATTTTAGTGTCATCCATACGTATACCCTTATCAGATATTATGTATCCAAGGAATGGTATACTGCTGGCATGAAAGGTGCATTTTTCAGCTTTTACATATAAAGAATTACTTCTGAGTCTAGTCAATACCTGGCGGACATGGATTTTGTGGTCTGATAGAGATTTGGAGTATATGAGAATATCGTCAAGGTAAATGACCACGTAGGTATCCAGGATATCCTTGAAAATATCATTTATTAGATGTTGGAAGGTGGCAGGAGCATTACAGAGACCGAATGGCATGACTACATATTCGTATAACCCATAACGAGTACGAAATGCAGTCAGCCATTCGTCTCCTGCCCTCATCCTGATCAAGTTGTAGGCGCCCCTAAGGTCCAGCTTGGTGAAGATCTTGGAGCCTTCTAGACGCTCAATTAATTCGCTGATAAGTGGTAAGGGGTAACGGTTTTTTATAGTAACTTTGTTTAAATGCCTATAATCTACTATAGGTCTTAGGGAGGCATCTTTGTTTTTTACGAAAAAAATCCCTGCTGCTGCAGGAGAGGTTGATGGTCTTATAAAACCTTTTTTAAGGTTTTCTTCAATGTAGGTTCTAAGATGTAGCAGTTCTGGTTTAGACAGAGGAAAGATGTGCCCACAGGGAATAGCTGCCCCTGGGAGCAGATCGATTGGACAGTCATATGGCCTGTGTGGTGGAAGATTTTCTGATTGTTTCTTGCTGAACACATCAGAAAAATCTTCATAATCAGGGGGCACATTTGTTTGTACACCTTCGGGTGATGGTTGAAGTAGTAATTGAGGGTAACAGGTTACCTTGCAATAATCGGAACTAAACTGTAAAGAAAGAGATGACCAAGAGATGGAAGGATCATGTTGCCTAAGCCACTGTAGCCCTAGAATTAGAGGAAAATCAGGTGAGGTAATGACATTGAATTTGATATACTCCCTATGGTGACACTCTTTTGACATTAAAATAGGAGTTGTCTCAAACAGAACAGGTCCTGTGGACAAGACCTCACCATCTATCCCTCTCAAATGAACAGGAGACAGTTTCTTATGCAGGGGTATTTTATTAGTTTCACAAAAACTTATGTCAATGTAAGAGAGGGAGGCTCCGGAGTCAATAATCCCTTGGACGGTCACCCGAGTTTGATCCCACTGTAAAACAAGATTGGTTTTACAATACTGATTGCATTTGAGAACAGTCTTAATTGAAGGAGAGGGAGTCAACAGCTTACCCTTTCTTTGGCGAATGAGGTTAGGGCACTCTCTTATCCCATGCTCTTCAGAGGCACAATACATGCACAGGTTATGAGTGCAACGTCTTGTCTTTTCCTGGGAACTTAGGGGTCCTCTTAGGAAGGCGATATCCATAGGCTCTGGAGGGGGTTTTGAGTGTGTACTGGGTGGATTGTTTGAGAGCCTGGGTCTAGAGAATGAGTCATGGCTAGTTCGTTCGTGATGTCTTTCCCTAAGCCTTCTGTCTATGCAGATACAAAGATCTATAAGTTGTTCCAGAGTGGGAGGTATTTGGGTGCGAGATAGCTCATCCTTAACCGCATCTGACAACCCTAACCGAAATTGATTTCGGAGAGACAAGTTGTTCCATTGGGTGTCGGGAGCCCACCGCTTGAATTCTGCTATATATTCCTCTACGTCTCTCTTCCTCTGCCTTAAGGACCTCATGGCATTTTCAGCCATTTGCTGCTTAAAGGGGTCCTCATAAATTTGTGATAAGGCAGAGAAAAAAGAGTCCAAGGAATTGAGAATGTCATCATTGTGCTCCAGAAAACTATTTGCCCATGCCCTTGGCTCTGCCCTTAGGTAGGAGATGGTAGTCATAACTTTTACCCTATCAGTAGGATAGGTATAGGGTTTGAGAGTAAATAGTAAATAGCATGAATTTTTAAATTCCCTAAAAATCTTTCTATCTCCTGAGAAAGGTTCAGGGGTACTAATATGGGGTTCTAAGGGAGGGGGCTTCCTATCAACAACCTCCTTGATATAAGTTTTCAAATTATCATTTTCGAGTTTTAAAGCAGTAAGACCCTCAGTTAATAAGTCTACTTTGTTGCTTAGTGTTTGTATGTGTGTATTCATATCAGTTGGGTCCATTTTAAATGGCTTGGTATTTCTGTAATGTCAGGAAAAAAGACATATATTAGAGTGGACCACAGCTACTGATAAGAAAGTATATATATAAATATCTTGTGTAGCTAAGTGTGTAGCAGGGTGTCACACAGATATTACCCATAAGTAATATGTGGCAACCTAGCACACACACACAAGAAGCAGTTAATATGTGAAGAAAAGCAGGAAAAATTAGATAAGCAGCTGCAAAACACTATAGCTGAAAATACAGGAATATACTAATCAGCAGTGTAACTAGATGCTTAAGCCTCAATATGGAGTTGTTGGTAAACTTAAACTCAGACTATATAGATGTTTGTGCACAAAACATGAAAATGGATGCTACTTAAATAACATGAGCTCAAGTAGATGGTGTACATACGAAATAGCGCAAATGTGTAAAGCATAACACAGTGACAAAAATAAGCAAAAGAACCCCCCTTAATATTGGTACCTTGAATACCTAAGTTGGAGACTGGATATGAGAGGAACCGCAAGTAAGGTAAGTAGCTGTAAGCGGTTAGGAGGCAGCCGGAGTCGGCAGGAGAGTGGCGTGTGACGTCACAGAGGCCGCAGTTCCGGTTAGCAGAGCAGGTCGCAGCTCAGGATTGCAGCGTAAAGGAGAACAGAGCTCAGAGAGCGGTTGCTGCAGGGATTGCAGGTAAGGAGTGCAGCTCAGGACTGGTCCAAGTAGAAAACAATACCAAGCAATGAGTGAGTGTGGATTGCTGGTATTTATGGTAATTGCAGGAGTTTAAAGGGGCAGTGCAATGTCACTATATAGAGAGGAATAAGCATGACACCCCCTTAGGCGGTCATCTAGTTTCAGTATAGGCAAATGATGCTAGATTTGCCACCAATTCAGGTGTAGAAATGGGCATCTACTTATCAAGTCGTCAACTTACTTGCATTCAACGGCACCAATACGCTCGCCTAAGATCGCCTAACATCGCTGCCGCGGACCTGAATACGTTCTCCAAAGTTACCAAAAAAGCTATCAAAAAGCCGCGCACCAAGTTTGGGGCGATGAGCAACAGACTGTTGTTAGCTAACAGTCATCGATCTCGCTGCTCTTCGGCTTTTTCCCAACTTTATTGGTATACTGTCACTATACACCCACACTATACTATACTGTTTACCTCCTATACCGCCACTCCCGGAGCCCACCGCAACTCTAATAAATGTATTAACCCCTAAACCGCTGCTCATGGAGCCCACCGCCACCTACATTATACTTATTAACCCCTAATCTGCCCCCCCTACACAGCCGCCACCTACATTATACTTATTAACCCCTAATCTGCCGCCCCCAACGTCGCCGCCACTGTATTAAATTTATTAACCCCTAAATCTAAGTCTAACCTTAACTCTAACACACCCTAACTTAAATATAATTTAAATAAATCTAAATAAATATTCCTATCATTAACTAAATTATTCCTATTTAAAACTAAATACTTACCTATAAAATAAACCCTAAGATAGCTACAATATAACTAATAGTTACATTGTACCTAGCTTAGGGTTTATTTTTATTTTACAGGAAAGTTTGTATTTATTTTAACTAGGTAGAATAGTTACTGAATAGTTATTAACTATTTACTAACTACCTAGTTAAAATAAATACAAATTTACCTGTAAAATAATTACAATTACACCTAAAACTACACTATAATTAAATAATTCCCTAAATTAAATAAAATTAAATAAAATTATCTAAAGTACAAAAAACCCCACTAAATTACAGAAAATAATAAACAAATTACAAGATTTTTAAACTAATTACACCTAATCTAATCCCCCTAACAAAATAAAAAAAGCCCCCCAAAATAAAAAAAGCCCTAACCTACACTAAATTACAAATAGCCCTTAAAAGGGCCTTTTGCGGGGCATTGCCCCAAAGTAATCAGCTCTTTTACCTGTAAAAAAAAGTAAAAATCCCCCCCCAACATTAAAACCCACCACCCACACAACCAACCCTACTCTAAAACCCACCCAATACCCCCTTAAAAAAACCTAACACTAACCCCTTGAGGATCACCTTACCGGGAGAAGTCTTCACCCAACCGGGCCGAAGTCCTTATTGAAGCCGGCAGAAGTGGTCCTCCAGACGGGCAGAAGTGGTTCTCCAGATGGGCAGAAGTCTTCATCCAGATGGCATTGTCTATTTTCATCCATCTGGCGTGAAGCGGCTCCATCTTCTAGACATCCGATGCGGAGTATCCTCTTCATCCGACGTCTTCTTGAACAATGATGGTTCCTTTAAGTGACATCATCCAAGATGGCATCCCTTCAATTCCGATTGGCTGATAGAATTCTATCAGCCAATCGGAATTAAGGTAGGAAAAATCCTATTGGCTGTTGGATCAGCCAATAGGATTGAACTTCAATCCTATTGGCTGATTGAACTTCAATCCTATTGGCTGTTGGATCAGCCAATAGGATTGAACTTCAATCCTATTGGCTGATTAAACTTCAATCCTATTGGCTGATTGCATCAGCCAATAGGATTTTTCCTACCTTAATTCCGATTGGCTGATAGAATTCTATCAGCCAATCTGAATTGAAGGGACGCCATCTTGGATGACATCACTTAAAGGAACCGTCATTGTTCAAGAAGACGTCAGGTGAAGAGGATGCTCCGCGTCGGATGTCTAGAAGATGGAGCCTCTCCGCGCCGGATGGATGAAGATAGAAGATGCAGTCTGGATGAAGACTTCTGCCCGCCTGGAGGACCACTCTGCCGGCTTTGTTGAGGACTTTGGCCCGGTTGGGTGAAGACTTCTCCCGGTAACGTGATCTTCAAGGGGTTAGTGTTAGGTTTTTTTAAGGGGGTATTGGCTGGGTTTTAGAGTAGGGTTGGTTGTGTGGGTGGTGGGTTTTAATGATGGGGGGGGATTTGTACTTTTTTTTACAGGTAAAAGAGCTGATTACTTTGGGACAGTGCCCCTCAAAAGGCCCTTTTAAGGGCTATTTGTGATTTAGTGTAGGGTAGGGCTTCTTTATTTTGGGGGGGCTTTTTTTATTTTGTTAGGGGGATTAGATTAGGTGTAATTAGGTGTAATTAGTTTAACAATCTTGTAATTTGTTTATTATTTTCTGTAATTTAGTGTTTGTTTTTTTTGTACTTTAGATAATTTTATTTAATTTTATTTAATTGTATTTAATTTCGGTAATTAATTTAATTATAGTGCAGTGTTAGGTGTAATTGTAACTTAGGTTAGGATTTATTTTACAGGTAAATTACTATTTATTTTAACTAGGTAGTTATTAAATAGATAATAACTATTTAGTAACTATTCTACCTAGTTAAAATAAATACAAACTTGCCTGTAAAATAAAAATAAACCCTAAGCTAGATACAATGTAACTATTAGTTATATTGTAGCTATCTTAGGGTTTATTTTATAGGTAAGTATTTAGTTTTAAATAGGAATAATTTAGTTAATGATAGTAATATTTATTTAGATTTATTTAAATTATATTTAAGTTAGGGGGCGTTAGGGTTAGACTTAGGTTTAGGGGTTAATACATTTAATATAATGGCGGCGGTGTAGGGGGTGGCAGATTAGGGGTTAGTAAGTATAATGTAGGTGGCGGCGGTGTAGGGGGTGGCAGATTAGGGGTTAATAAGTATAATGTAGGTGGCAGCGGTGTAGGGGGGGGGCAGATTAGGGGTTAATAAGTATAATGTAGGTGGCGGCGGTGTAGGGGCAGCAGATTAGGGGTTAATAAGTATAATGTAGGTGGCGGTGGTGTAGGGGGTGGCAGATTAGGGGTGTTTAGACTTGGGGTACATGTTAGGGTGTTAGGTGTAAACATTACCATAGGAATCAATGGGATATCAGGCAGCAGCGAACATGAGCCTTCGCTGCTTTCAGACTCCCATTGATTCCTATGGTATCCGCCGCCTCTAGGGCGGCGGATTGAAAACCATGTACGCTGGGCCATAATAGTGGCGAGCGTACCTGGTAGATATTTGTTAACTAGCAAAAGTAGTCAGATAGTGCCGAATTTGCATTCGGAACATCTGTAATGACGTAAGCATTGATCTGTGTTGGACTTTGCCCGGTAGATCGTATGTTACGTCACAAAATTCTACTTTTGCCGGTCTGTAGAGTTTGATAACTAAGGGGAATCAGACTCGCCACAAATACGCTGCGGAATTCCAGCGTATTTGCGGTTGACAGCTTGATAAGTATATGCCTTAGAGTTTTGTGCAATTATGGACACAACATTAGATTTTACACCGATTTTGGCTCAAATGTCCAGAACTCCCACCACTCGGTGCTATTATCGTTCTCTATGGCAGTTATATGATGTTCCAGTACCTGTACCTACCCTGCTTTGTTTGTATTCTTTCTTTTAAACTTCATCTTTGCTACTTACTCTGCTATGTGCCTGCTCTTCAGTTCTGCTCTCTGTTTCTGTATCTGACCCTGATTTGGCTACTGACTCGGCAACCTGCCTGCTCTTCTGGTCTGCTGTCTCTTCTGGTATCTGACAGTGATTTGGTCACTGCTGTCTCTTTTGTTATCTAATTCTGATTTAGCTACTGACTCTGCTACCTGTCTGCTCTTCTGGTCTGCTGTCGGTTCTAGTATCTGACCCTGATTTGGCTACTGACTCTAGTACCTATCAATTTTTTCTGGTTTGCTGTCTGTTCTAGTACCTGCCACTGACTTGGCCACTAACTCTGCTACCTGCCTGGTATTCTGCTTCCTGTTCTCGTAGCTGACCCTGAGTTTGCTTATGGCTTTAACCCTTTAAGGAGTCTGCTGCTGACAATGCCTTTTTCTGCTTTTAAATATTTGAAATAAAGCCTTCACTTTCATACTTTGGAAAGTGGTTAGATTGCTTGGACTCTTGATAAAAAAAATATATATTTATTATGAAGCACTGAGGCTCCGGTATCTACCTGGCATCCATGCCCCCTGCCTTGAGCCTATTGGAAACAATGCTATTATACCTGTGACGTCACCGTGCCGAAATTTACACATGCAGCAATAGTTGTGATAGTGGCAAGAGGCTTCCCACCACAACCCTTGGAGCACTGAAGTCCCTGGGTATACTGGCAGTCATTACGGTGGGTGAGTCCAAAAGTCACCGTACATACTGTTGTGGACTGTTCTCTCCGAGTTTTGCTCAGTAGCTGCCCATGTCAAATAAGGGGCAGGAGGGACTAAAATTTGTTTTGTTTCTAAGTACAGCTAAGATAGCTAAGTAACAGGATTACTGTAAGGAGGGGTTAAAATCCCAGTTCCCTGGAGGAGTACATTTGGCTTCCTGTGTTTTATGCTTATTGCTGTCTGGCTACTATTAACTGGAATCACTGTTACAAATAGGTGCTTGGACTCTATGTGAAGGTGGGTGATTTTAGATATAACTAATATCTAAGGCTAATTCCCATTGGATCATTTTCTCTTTTATATATATCTGCCACTGACTTGGCCACTAACTCTGCTACCTGCCGGGTATTCTGCTTCCTGTTCTGGTAGCTGACCCTGATTTTGCTACTAACTCTTTAACCTGCCCGATCTTCTGGTCTGCTGTTTGCCTACTGATTCTGCTACCTGCCTGCTTTTATTTATGGTCTGCTGTCTGTCTGGCATCCTACCCTGATTTGCCTACTGACTCTGCTACCTGTCTGCTCTTCTGGTAAGCTGTCTTTTCTGGTATCTGACCCTGATTTGGCTACTGACTCTGATACCTGCCTGCTCTTCTAGCCTGCTGTATGTTCTGGTATCTGGCCCTGATTTGGCTACTGACTCCGCTACCTGTCTGCTCTTCTGGCCTGCTCTCTGTTCTGGCATCTGCCACTGAATTTGCTACTAAATATGCTATCTGCCTATTCTTCTGCTTTCTGATCTGGTATCTGACCCTGATTTTGCTACTTACTCTGCAACCTGCATGCTCTTCTGTTCTGCTTTCTGTTCTGGTATCTGACACTAAATCTGCTACCTGCCTGCTCTTTTGCTTTCTGTTCTGGTATCTGCCCCTGATTTTGCTACTGACTCTGCAAGCTGCCTGCTCTTCTGGTCTGCTGTCTGTTCTGGTATCTGACACTGATTTGGCTACTAGCTCTGCTACCTATCCAGTTTTTCTTGTCTGCTGTTCTAGTCTCTGCCACTGACTGGGCTGCTTATTCTGTCTGCTCTTCTGCTATCTGTTCTGGCATCTAACCCCGATTTAGCTGCTGACTCTGCAACCTGCCTGCTCTTTGTTCTGGTATCTGACCCTGATTTGGCTACTGACTCTGCAACCTGTCTGCTCTTCTGGTCTGCTGTCTCTTCTGGTATCTGACACTGATTTGGCCACTGACTCTACTACCCATCCAGTATTTCTGGTCTGCTCTCTGCTCTAGTATTTAACACTGACCTGGTTACTAACTCTGCTACCTGCATGCACCTCTGGTCTGCTGTTTGTTCTGGTATCTGACCCTAATTTGGCTACTGACTCTGCTACCTGCCTGCTCTTATTGACCACTATTTCTTATAGTATTTGACCCTTAATTTGGCTCTTACCACTACCATTTCTTTGGAAATACATCTGTTTAGCTGTAAGGTCTCTGCTACCATCTTTAGCCCTCTTAATCTACTCATGTCTGAATTGTTATATTTAGCGATCCTTACACTGTTTGGCCACTGTAATGGTGAACCTGCCTTGCAGTCTGGTTTCCAGTCCTCTAACAATGTCTAACAGAGACTTGTAGAGGTGTGTCCTGCTTTACCAATAGAGTTGTACTGTAGATTGTAACTGCTGTATTAGTTAAAAACTGTCTACATTAGAATTGAAACTAACATTTCTGGGCCAAAAATATTATAACATAGTTAAATGTTTCTCTTTTAAATTTGCAACTGAATATTTCAAGCTGAAATGTCAAAGTTTAAGATAAGCTTCAATTTTTGAATGGAAAAGGCTATAATAAATGTATATATATATATATGTGTGTGTGTGTATGGGTTTATTTATGTACATACATCTACACATAGTATATATGTATTTATGTGTTTACATATGTATATAAGTACTGTATATACCTAAATAAATAAACATATGCACATATTTACATGTGTATATACATATATGTACATATATACTGTATATATATATATATATATATATATATATATATATATATATATATATATATATACAGGGAGTGCAGAATTATTAGGCAAGTTGTATTTTTGAGGATTAATTTTATTATTGAACAACAACCATATTCTCAATGAACCCAAAAAACTCATTAATATCAAAGCTGAATAGTTTTGGAAGTAGTTTTTAGTTTGTTTTTAGTTTTAGCTATTTTAGGGGGATATCTGTGTGTGCAGGTGACTATTACTGTGCATAATTATTAGGCAACTTAACAAAAAACAAGTATATTCCCATTTCAATCATTTATTTTTACCAGTGAAACCAATATAACATCTCAACATTCACAAATATACATTTCTGATATTCAAAAACAAAACAAAAACAAATCAGTGACCAATATAGCCACCTTTCTTTGCAAGGACACTCAAAAGCCTGCTATCCATGGATTCTGTCAGTGTTTTGATCTGTTCACCATCAACATTGCGTGCAGCAGCAACCACAGCCTCCCAGACACTGTTCAGAGAGGTGTACTGTTTTCCCTCCTTGTAAATCTCACATTTGATGATGGACCACAGGTTCTCAATGGGGTTCAGATCAGGTGAACAAGGAGGCCATGTCATTAGATTTTCTTCTTTTATACCCTTTCTTGCCAGCCACGCTGTGGAGTACTTGGACGCGTGTGATGGAGCATTGTCCTGCATGAAAATCATGTTTTTCTTGAAGGATGCAGACTTCTTCCTGTACCACTGCTTGAAGAAGGTGTCTTCCAGAAACTGGCAGTAGGACTGGGAGTTGAGCTTGACTCCATCCTCAACCCGAAAAGTCCCCACAAGCTCATCTTTGATGATACCAGCCCAAACCAGTACTTCACCTCCACCTTGCTGGCGTCTGAGTCAGACTGGAGCTCTCTGCCCTTTACCAATCCAGCCACGGGCCCATCCATCTGGCCCATCAAGACTCACTCTCATTTCATCAGTCCATAAAACCTTAGAAAAATCAGTCTTGAGATATTTCTTGGCCCAGTCTTGACGTTTCAGCTTGGGTGTCTTGTTCAGTGGTGGTCGTCTTTCAGCCTTTCTTACCTTGGCCATGTCTCTGAGTATTGCACACCTTGTGCTTTTGGGCACTCCAGTGATGTTGCAGCTCTGAAATATGGCCAAACTGGTGGCAAGTGGCATCTTGGCAGCTGCACGCTTGACTTTTCTCAGTTCATGGGCAGTTATTTTGCGCCTTGGTTTTTCCACACGCTTCTTGCGACCCTGTTGACTATTTTGAATGAAACGCTTGATTGTTGGATGATCACGCTTCAGAAGCTTTGCAATTTTAAGAGTGCTGCATCCCTCTGCAAGATATCTCACTATTTTTGACTTTTCTAAGCCTGTCAAGTCCTTCTTTTGACCCATTTTGCCAAAGGAAAGGAAGTTGCCTAATAATTATGCACACCTGATATAGGGTGTTGATGTCATTAGACCACACCCCTTCTCATTACAGAGATGCACATCACCTAATATGCTTAATTGGTAGTAGGCTTTCGAGCCTATACAGCTTGGAGTAAGACAACATGCATAAAGAGGATGATGTGGTCAAAATACTCATTTGCCTAATAATTCTGCACTCCCTGTATATATATATATATATATATATATATATATATATATATATATATATATATATATATATATATATATATATACACACACACACACACATTGGAACACTTTTCACTCAAATACCTTAAAACTTGTAAAATCATTTTTAATCATTTTTAATATTTATTAACGTGATTTACTATGTATTTAATATAAATATTTTGCATTATAATGTTCTTCACTTAGAAGAAAATGTTCTTTGTACTTTTAAATATATATTTCTATATATCTGTATATATCTATACATTGGAACATTGGAATGTAAAATATTCATAACTACCTTCGGGTTTAGCACTGTAGGTCTTTTCGCTGTGTCAGGTTCGGTTAGTGTAAGTTTTTTTTTTTTTTTTATGAGCTCCATTGAATTCTATGAGGAGAAGAAATTAACATGGTTGCAATATCCAAAGTCCTGAAGTGAGCTCATTGGGTTTTGCTTGCACGCAAACTATTTACTTCAAACTTATAATAGCTAACCCGCCTGCGTTCAAAATTTACTTTGATTGATGTTTGCAAGTGAAAAAAAGGGGTGTGTCCGGACAGCAGCCATGCTAGTCTTCCAAACCAGTTGCTGTAAGTGGGATTTAGACAATCTACCAATTATCTTGGGAAATATTTAACATACATCTGTGCAATTAACATGTTTGAGCTTATAAACCTCTGCTCTAACAGATGATGAAGGCATTACTCAAACTCATCTACTTGTAAGATGATCTAGATCATCGGAATTCTGGTGGCGGTCTTTCAAATATTCAAAACCTCATCTGGTAAGCCGGGTATTGTAGTCACTGTTTGGCTGCTAATTGAACTACGTGGGACATGGCGCTGAATCTACAATTATTTATTAATGACCTGAGCACTTTGCTAACTGAGCATTTTAATAGCCTTTCTCAGCATCTAGATTATTGTTTCACTACAAGTTTGAGTTCAGACAACTTCAAAGATGGCGACCCCCTTGCACAATCTACAGCCGCTGAAAAATGTTCGGTCGTAAGGAAGGGACGCAAACCACTTTTTGCTAAACTGCAGACATCACCGGAAACCTCTATTGTTACAGACCTGAAGGAGCTCACTAACGTTATGCCTGATAAATCCGTTCCCATCAGAGAGAGTGAGAAATGGGAAGATACCTTGACAGGAGAGCGCTTATGGATCAACATGGGTATCAGCCATGCCAAGTACGCGTTAAAATGGTTCCATGAAATTCTACTCTATATCGAAGAGCCACAGAGAGCGGCTGCTGTCTATTTGGGTGGCTTCACTAGTTTGAACCACAACAGTGAGAAACTGTCAACTTGAGCTAAGACAATGGTTTGGAAGAATTAGGACATACCTCTCAATACAGTTTCTATCTCGGCGCATACTGAAAGCTGGCGTTGGCTGAACACTATGATGAACACCCTGCTGTTAATCTGGGTGTAGTATTGAGTGATTAACCCCCATTCTGTTGGGTCCGTGTACATCTGCCGACACCCAGTTATATTTACAGCAGCTTGAACTGGAAGTCAATACAAATCCCCTCATCTAAGTTACCTACAGTTTGAACAGACTCCAATTATATTTTGTTATAACAATGCTAGTTCAGTTATCCTGCTTACAGTATATCTGAGTTGTATTTGGTCTCTGTTTGTTACCAAAGACCTGTCAGTTTGTTTTTTACTTATATTCTGGTGTTCTCACTAATGATAATATGGTGCTACATACTTGATACTGTCTAGGATAATACTGCTATACTCCTGTAGAAGGAATAAAAAAGAGAAACAATACTAGTTTATCTATTTTAGCTTGTAACATCTATATCCCTGTGGTTTTTGTGACTTAAATATACGACAATCATTGTGGACTGGCATGGTTTTACTCAGAGTTTTATGTTAATTATTTCGTACCCTCTCTTTTATTAGACCTTTCTAAGAGGACTGTGTTTATAATATTTGATGAGATAAAGGAAACTATATTGGTGCAAACTACCGAAGACTACCTGTTGAATAGTAAAATATATGATATACTGTACTACTATATATACCTCATAATATGTCCCACCTTGCCATGGAGTATAGACCCATGCCCATATGGCAAGGTGGTTTTGTATGAGAAAGAGGAAAACCTCAATGGTGATTCCATATGGTTATGCACACGATTTATCACCTATATTAGAGCTAAAACCATATTTTAGTTTTGGAGTTTTGCATATCATAATACACTATTTTCATTGTAGCCAGTACAGTCTTTTCTACACTCTAGGACTGTCCTTGTGTGTATGTATGTGTATATGTATGTATGTGTGTGTATGTGTATATATATGTGTATATGTATGTATGTGTGTGTGTGTATATATGTGTATATATATATATATATACAGTGGGGCAAAAAAGTA